>NW_019396321.1:181581-196678 GCF_000591075.1 Eurytemora carolleeae | reverse complement strand
GAACCCACAACGTAAGCGTAATTTTATGTGACCCTCCGTGCAAAAATGGCAATGCCTGATTTACAATGGTACCCTTGAAAGGTTTTCCTGATCAAGTATGAATTAGATATTTTTGTTTATTTTAAACTGTTTAATTTAATTTGCGGTTTTTCTGCAAAAGTGATTCGTGCATTCCTTTTTTATAAGAAGCAATGGAGAAACAAACACTTTTCGAGTCAGAAGAACGACGGTTTCTTCCACATTTTGATCAGATTAAGGTTTTAAGGGTTCTGTTGTAAATCGGGCATTGTCTTCTATGCATAGAGGGTCACTTAAACATTACACTTGCAGTTCCTTTAACAAGGTTTATCTTTTAGTTAAATATAGATCAACCTTCAATATTTGACTAATTAATTAATATTTAATTATTGTTTAAATTAAGGGCTTAATAATTGGAGGACCCTGGATCACCTTGTCATAATTTAGTAAGCAGCATGGTTCAGTTTAATTTTCTACAGTGGTAGGCGATTATATCAATATAATAAAGACGACTTTCGATTACAATTTTGATTTATATCAAGCTTTTAAACAGCATGTATAGACAAAACATGAAAACAAAGAGAAGCGGTCAATTAAAAACGCTTCTCTAAAAAAAACTTGTTAACAATAAAAAGTCGTTAATATAATCGCCTACCACCGTACAATTTCTTTTTTTATTTAATCAGCTCTTTATCTTTTTAATACTTAATTCCTTTTTTTCGTTTTTAATTTAATGAACGTTTTTATCTTTTATATTCTTAATTTTATTTTTTTTATTTTCTGCACAAATAACTCTAATCCCTAAATAGCATTTCTCTCTTGCAGCTTACACCTTTGCATACTGTATTTCTGTCTGAAAACAAAATATTCAATTTACCAAAATATTGAATTTAGATAAAACAAATGTCGATCGAATTATAACTAACTTATGATTTATTTTTAACCTTCTTTATTTTTCTCTCTTTTTATTCTTGAGGGAACAAATTTTAAAACAAAAAATAGATTTTTTCTGCTTTTTTAGTTCTTGTTACTCAACTTAATTGGACTGTAAACGTAATTTCAAGTGACCCCGCATTTTTAGAAAAACATTTCTAATTCACAACGGTACCCTTAAATGCTTTGTATGACCAAAGATTATGTCAACGGTTTCTGAAAATTATTATTATTTTCAATTATGTTTTTCTATAAAAGCGGATTCTGGATTTGTTCTTCAGAAACAGACGGAGAATATGTTCAGATCAAGTTGATAAAACGACGATATCTTCTACGATATTGATCATATAACGGTTTGTTGAACCCAGAAAAATGGGTTCAGGGTTCTCTTGTGAATTGGGCATGCCCCTTTTAGGACAAAAGGTGACTTGAAATTACAATAACAGTCTCTTTAACTTCCGATTCAATATTCTTAAATTCCTAGCTCCAGGGTTCATCCTAGTTGTATCATCTTTAGAGCAGAGCTCCAGGGTTCACCGTAGTTTAGTTTTATCATCTTTAGAGAAGAGCTCTCTTCACTTAATATTCTTAAATTCCTAGCTCCAGGGTTCACCGTAGTTTTATCATCTTTAGAGCAGAGCTCTCTTCAATTAACTCCAGTCTTCTTAATTTGAAAACTTTTAGAAAGATCAAATTTTAAAATATGAATACCTAATCATAAAAGTTTAAGCTCTAAGGGATCATGTAAAAATTTTATGTGTCTTTTCTAGAACAGAAGGAATTTTTTTGGATCACATAAATTCAATGTCAAAGAAATGTCAAAAAAAAGTTATGAATTGGCGCCAAAAGTGAACGAGACAAGTTCAGAAGCGTTTAAGATTACATTTACGTTAACATTGAATTTGAAATTTTTTTCTCTTTCTGTTTTTTTCTTCATTAGATTTAAAATAAGAATTTAGTAATTTACAACTTCTATATCTCTAGCTGTGTCACTAGCAGATTCCTATTACTGTTAGAAATTACAAAATCAATGATAAAAATTAAAAATGTTTGTTTTCTAATCTCTTTATTTTTGTAACCTGATTTTCGGAATTAAAACTATGAACTCTGCTTGATCAAAAATTAAAATTTTATATATCAAAAATATAAGAAGATTAGAGCGTTTCTTTCATTTTAATAAAAAGACTGGATGAAGACGACAATCATCCTGCTTGATATTAATTACCACTGTATATGTTTTTACATATAAATAAGGCAGATAAATCTAGATAATTGAATTGTCTGTAGGTTCTATAGAAAAGGAATTGAATAGAACATTTATTATTTATTCAAGAGAAACATTTCAAGAAAACCTGTTTAAACCATTAAAATGTAATAAGTTTTTTCAACTTTAGGATCGTCAAAATGTATGTATATATTCTTGCTAAATTATTACTAGAAACCCAAGCGTAGAGGTTTTTACTGATCCAGCATTTACACAAGAGCATGTCCAATTATAAATGGTATCCTTGCAACCTTTATCAGATCAATAATGTGGAACATTTTTTATATTTAAAAGTAGTTAATTCTGATCACTCCAATAATATATTCCTGCAGCAGAAATGCGCGAGTCATTTTTGTAGAGAACCCACAACTGAAAATCATAAATATATAAAAATTATCAACATGAATATCTAATTCATTCTTGATCCGACAAACCTTTTCAGGAGTACCATTTAGGGACCATTTAGGGACCGTTTAGGGACCGTTTAGGGACCGTTAAGGGTACCATTCAGGGTACCGTTTAAGGGTAACGTTTTGAATCGTAAATGCAACTCGGTAAATGTAGAGTACCTTGAAACTATGCCAACAGACCCTTAGATATTTTTCTTCAGATCAAATTTTCCATTAAATCTACTGTTACAGTTTCCGGGCCCGTAGCAAGGATTTACAATAAGAACGTGCACAGAAATACTAAACTGCGCGCCGATGAACATCTCATACCCCCTCCCCCCTCTTTAGTTACTGGCCCATTTTCACTAATTTGCTTTTCTGCTCTTGAGGTTTTTAACTGAACATTGTGGGATCAAGGTATATATGTTCCTGTATATTTGAATGTAGTTACTAGCTAAGGTATATATGTTCCTGTATATTTGAATGTAGTTACTAGCTAAGGTATATATGTTCCTGTATATTTGAATGTAGTTACTAGCTAAGAAAGCATTCAACTATTCTGTCTGTATGCAACTCATTATTCAACAGCAATTATTCTAATTATACAATTATACAAACTATTTATATTAATATCCTAGGAGGGATTCATCCAACATTATCTTTCGTTCATCCAACATTATCCTTAGTTCATCCAACATTATCTTTCGTTCATCCAACATTACCCTTATTCTTTAAATTCTTACATAGTTTAATTTTTTAAATGTTCAGATTATTTTTTATTTAGTATTTTATGTTTTTTTTAATACTCCGATCTTAATAAAATCAATAGAATTAGTTTAAACTTTTATTTTATTTGTATTCGCTTTGCACCAATTTACTTTCGTTTGAAATGCACTTGGATTCGTTTTCCAATTCTGCATTTTAAATTTAAAAACATTTATTTTTTAGTTGAGTATGTCGAGAGTGGAGGATAGAGTTCTCTAAGATTAATCTTTTACCAGTTCTGTATTAGGACAATATTATCTCACCTATAGATCATGGAACAATTAGTTATAAATAATTACATAAATGTAAGCAGTTGGGGACACCATGCAATCTTTCGAAATCCTTGAAATAATTTAGGATTGATTTAAATGTTATTTTTTAAGCATTTTTCATAATGTTGTCCCTTTTGCCAGCTTTTAGACTGTAAAAAAGGTTTCCAGACATAAATAGATTTTTTTATTTGTTTTTGTTGTTTTACTTGTACAGTACAGTACAGTACAGTACAGTACAGTGCTGCACAGTACAGTACAGTACAGTGCTGCACAGTACAGTACAGTACAGTGCTGTGCTGCACTGTACATTACAGTACAGTACAGTACAGTACAGTACAGTACAGGACAGTACAGTGCAGTACAGTGCTGCTACAGTACAGTACAGTACAGTGCTGCACTGTACATTACAGTACAGTACAGTACAGTACAGTACAGTACAGGACAGTACAGTGCAGTACAGTGCTGCTCTGTACATTACAGTACAATTCTTTACAGTACATTTAGAATTTTTTATGTTTTCATATTTGAAGTTACGCTGAATGTATTCCCCAGTGTTTTTATTTACTGTATTAATGTATATAAAAAGGCTGTGATTTTATTAATTATTATATTATCGAAAATTTTTCTTTTTTCTCTCTTTTCTAATAAAATTGTAAAAACACAATAACAAGATCGTTTACCAGGAGCATATACTAGTAATAGAGTTCTTTAACAGAATTTTCCAGAAAATATATTTTAGAAATCTTAAATCAGAGATATTGTAAACGAAGCAATATCTCTTCAGATACCTATGTAGAATATATAATAGAAATCTAGAATGTCATAATAGAAATCTAGAATGTCATAATAGAAATCTAGAATGTCATAATAGAAATCTTTATCTATAATTATAGAAATCTAGAATATAATAATAGTAAATTGTTGAATATATGAAACTTAAAAACTTTCTTCTAAAATATCCTGAAAGGAAACATAGTTTCGTCGACGGTTTTTTCTTTAAAATAATGTTGACATAATTACAATTAATTACAAAGTGGCATATCCCATTTACAACGACCCTACATATAAAAAAAAACCTTTTCTCTGAAAATTGATTATTTTTATTTCTGGGTTCTTTTAAAAAGTGACTTGCAGAATTCCAGTACAAAAACAAAAGAGGAAATTCTTAAAACTAAAAACTTCACTTGCTAGAAAATCGACGGTATATTCCACAACTGTTCGTAGGCCAGGTACCGTCGTAAACTGGGTATATTCCTCTTAAAATTGAGTTTTCCTGGAATTTATAACAACAGTCTCTTAAATCAAATGAAAGATGAGCTCTACCGGCCTCGGTTTCATTATTTCTAACAATTATTTTCTGTTATTTTAACTTAAGATCGTCACTATTTTTCTGAATTGCACTTCCGTCAGAGAATTTTGTAAACTTTAATTTCATTCGCTATTAATTTTTAATCAGGGGGAAAACAGTTGTAGCAGCAATGTTTCTTGAATGGCGGTTGCAAGATTAGAACTCGAAATCAACCAATTAACATGTAAATTATTTCTAATTTGGTATTCAAACAGCTCCCAAGTATGTAGATGAGATTTAAAATGAAAATTCTTAATTGTATTTTGTAGAATATATTGTGCAAGTGCATGCAGAGTGTTCAAGTATAATGTGCAGAATGTAGAGTGTAGAGTGTAGAGTGTAGAGTGTAGAGTGTAGAGTGTAGAGTGTAGAGTGCAAAGAGCAGAGTGCAGAGTACAAAAGTGTAGGTAGAATGTTATATTTAAACAGTATTAGGTCAGTAAGTTGTAGAATATAGAATGTAGAATGTTGAATATAATGCAGAATATAGAATGAAGAATGTAGAATGTATAATGTATAATGTATAATGTAGAATTTAGAATGTAGAATGTAAATTATAGAATGAAGAACGTAGGATGTAGAATGTAGAATGTAGAATGTAGAATGTAGAATGTAGAATGTAGAATGTAGTATGTAAAATGTAGAATGTAGTATGTAAAATGTAGAATGAATTATGTAAAATGTAGAATGTAGAATGTAGAATGTAGAATATAGAATGTAGAATGTAGTATGAAAAGATGTAGAGTGGAGTGTGTAGAGTTTATTTACTTTGCAGAGTGCAGAAAAACTTGAATTTTAACTATTTCCCAGTTTTTGTTTGATAGAAGATAAATTTTGAATATATCCGAATATTACAGTTGAAAGGGAGTAGAGAAACGAGCAGACTAACATCAAAGCCTGGATATTTTGAATTCATTTACAAGGTTTCAGTCCAATTATTTTAAATTTGTATATCTTATAGATACATTTCGGAGATACATATGTAGATAGAAATCTTTGCTTGTCTTGGTTAAAAAAAGTTAATATCATAAAAGATTTTTGCCAATTTTTTTTTGTGTAAGCTAAAGCTAAAATAAGGGCTTTTCGGTTTTAGAATGTTCTTGTCTAGGACTTCAAAACTTGTAATTTCGCCCTAGTCTTAAAAATTGATGTAACTTTTAAAAGCAGTCTAAAACGATGTGGTCTTGGTTTCTGTGTCATGGTTTAAAAATCAAAAAGAACAGCCCCATGCTTTAATTTTTTAACCTGATGATGTAAACCTTTGATATTTCAAACTTTGAATATTTTATTTGATATAATTCATAGCTTAAAATATCAAAGGCATCAGGTTGCAAAGAATTAAATTAAACTTAAATCCGCTAGAATAAGTATTAAAAACTTTAATTATTAGCAATTTGCAAAGAAACACATTTTGTGCAGAAACCATTTTGCAACCATTTTGAACACATTCCTTGAAAATAGAATCAAATGAATAATCGAATAGAAATGTGTGTTTGTGCAAATGAAGGAATTACTAATTCTCCAGGGTTTATGAATCCTCTGTCGAGAAACATAATTGAAATCTGACCCGGAGTAAAGAGTGCATGGTTAGAGAGGAACCCTGAGTCAGACGGAAACCTGCTCCGGTCCTGAACCTGATCATCGAGAGTACAGTCTACAATCAACTTCAGACAGTTTCGTGTTAAACTTCTCCGATCTAGAGATGCAGTACAGTTTATAATATTATATCCCTGCAGAACAGTTTCTAATCTTATATCCCTGCAGTACAGAATTATGGTTTCTAAATTCATGAGTAGGATTTCATGTATTCAGTAGATCCCTGGTTTACTGGGCAAACTAGGAGAATGAGTTAAAGCCACGGGGTTTCCTGGTAAACTAAGAAGCTGAGCTTGAGTCCCAACACATACGAAGCTATAGTTAGATTGTCCCATCCTTGACAGAGCTGGAGTTGGATTGTCCTATCCTAGACAGAGCTGAAGATAGATTGTCCCATCCTTGACAGAGCTGGAGTTAGATTGTCCGATTATTGACAGAGCTGAAGTTGGATTGTCCCATCCTTGATAGAGCTATAGTTAGATTGTCCCATCCTTGACAGAGCTGGAGTTGGATTGTCCTATCCTAGACAGAGCTGAAGATAGATTATCCCATCCTTGATAGAGCTGGAGTTAGATTGTCCCATCCTTGATAGAGCTGGAGTTAGATTGTCCCAATCCTGACCGAGCTAAAATTATATTGTACCAGACCTGACGGAGCCGGAGTTGGATTGTCCCAAACTCGACGGAGCCAGAGTTGCATAGATTGTCCCAACCTGACGGAGCCAAGATGCCTGGTTTAGTTCTCTTAGTTCTGCTCCTAGTCCCAGTTCAAGGTAGAGGTTTTGTAAAAAAAATATTCGAGCATTTAAAGTTTTTACACGTAGCATTTACCCATTTTCAAAAAGTTGGATGGATGGAAATTAAATTAGGAATAGACCTGTCCTACCCTTTTACGGTGCAATGTCTCTCGATTCAAATATTTGAGAAACCCCAACTGTACCAGATCGTAAACCTACTCTCCATCGTGGGAAGAGAATTTTTTTTACTTTTTTCTAAAAGTATTCATTAGAGAAAAATCAGATAGAAATAAAGCTATTACCAATCGATTTCGATTTATTCCAAAAAAACTGACTGTATGTCTTAAATCATTTTATGATTTCTCTATGGATGAATTGAAAGATTTCTTTCAACATTAAACATTAAAGCATTAAACTCAGTACAAACAAGATTTATTGTAAAATAAATTACGAAATTAATCGATTAATTAATTTATTTTCCGATTTTTTTAAAGAAAACGTTTTAATGCAATGCAAGCATGTTAACTGAATAATCAGGTCATCGAACTCCTAACCATGCTTATGTTTGGATTACTGATCTGATAAGACTAATTATATTTTGTATATTCAGGATCTACTGGATCCAGGACTCAACTAGAGAAGGATTGTTTAGAACTCCTGGATGGGATAAAGAAGGATCTAAACCTGATCCTGGATAATACTGCTGAATATCAGGAACCCAACCCTAACCTTCTCTCTCCCGTTATACCTTCTAACAGCTCAAATATACCCCTCGTTCAACCAGGAACTCCAATCTTCAATCTCTCTCTTCCATCCAATTACTCCATACCTTCCAATCTCACAAAGCCTGCCAATCTCTCCATACCTTTCAATCTCACAATACCTTCCAATCTCTCCATACCTTCCAATCTCTCCGTACCTTCCAATCTCTCCATAACATCCAATCTCTCCATACCTTCCAATCTCTCCATACCATCCAATCTCTCCATACCATCCAATCTCTCCATACCTTCCAATCTCTCCATACCCTCCAATCTCTCCATACCTTTAAATCTCTCCATACCTTCCAATCTCTCCATACCTTCCAATCTTTCCATACCTTCTAATCTCCCAATACCTTCCAATCTCTCTCTATCCTCCAATCTCTCCCTTCCAGCAAATATATCTCTACCAGAAACCCCAACTTTAAACCTAAATTTCTCCAACCCGAATTTCTCTAGCATGGCTGAAACAACACCCAATATCTTGCCTCCAACAGAACCCTCTGGGGGTTCGATAGCAGGAGCGAAAATAAACGGCAATACCTCTGCAACTATCGTTTCCCCTCCGAACCTTCTCCAAAACTCCACTTTGTCTCCAAATCTAGCTGTAACCCAGTCCCCTGTTCCTCTCCCAACCCCTCCTATCCAGCTAGTTAATTCTCTAAACACATCCAGTTCACAATCTCCTGCTGTATTATCTAACCAAACATCATTATCTCCTCCTGTTCCGACCCTTCCCTCCAACCCTCTGCCTACAATACCACCATCCCCACCCATCCTTCAAGCCCCTGTCTTAGCCATTAACGAAACCCAACCTTTGGTTCCGACCTTACCCCTCTCTCCTCCCACTCCCATTTCTCCCGACCCTTCTCCATCCCAATCTTCGCTTCAATCTGATTCCTCCGTTCCTCAACCCCCTTCCCTTCTCCCCGCCCAGTCAATTCCACAACCTCTTCCAATCGCACCCAACCCTCAGCTATCTCCTGTTGCATCACCTCCGCAGGTCCCTCCAATTCCCCTAGTCCCATCCATCCCTGCTCCACCCCTCCAACCAATCAGTTCTCCCCCTGTACCCCAATTACCTCCCGCTCTTCCCCAACCTCAAGCACTAATATCGGAGATATTACCAGTCCCACAACTTCTTACAGATGAATCAAAACTGACCAATGTGTCAGACACAGTGCAATCTGCTCTCAATGTGACAGAAACAGTGCAATCTGCTATAACTGTGACAGAAACAGTGCAATCTGCTCTCAATCTGACAGACTCTATTTTGGAGGGAGCAGCACAACCTACTCCAAATGTGGCTGATTCATTAGGAGCAGCGTCTAATAAGTCTGAAATGAGTAAGGATTCAGGTATTTACTTTATTTAGAAAAAATGTTTTTGTTATTTGCTATTTTTGTAACCATAAAGCTGAGTTTTACTGAGATAGTTAAATTGTTTCTTTGTTTTTATCGTGTTGGTGTTTCATGGCAAATATTAGATTAGGTCATTGTTTGCTCCCAGGACGGAGTAGTACTAGGTTTCCTCCACCACTAATCAAACCTTATTCAAAAGAAGTTTTCGTGAATTCTAAAATGGATTAAGAACGAATAATTATTAATTTCTTGGTTCTATATCTATTTCAGACATATCTTCTTAGGAGAGTTTTTTTAGAAACCCCCTATACAGAACGAATTTCATATAGTCTAAATCTCTATTTATGTCCGATCATAACTCATGAACCCGGTAACCGATTTGCTTCAAAGTTTGATTGGTTGAACTACGAATTCTAATTTTAGTTGTTCGACTTTAAAGGGAGAGTTTGCTATCCAGGCAAAACTGGTTTCCCAAGCTAGTCTTAGATATATTAGATATTCCCAAGCTAGTCTTAGATATATTAGATATTCCCAAGCTAGTCTTAGATATATTAGATATTCCCAAGCTAGTCTTAGATATATTAGATATTCTCAAGCTAGTCTTATTTAAAAGCATGATTAAGGGGGGATGACATTTGTAGATCGAGATTGAATCCTAGCTGCAGTGCTCGGCCCAGAAAGTGTCATAATTTAACTTCACCCGTGGCCGCAGCGCTCGGCCCCCCTAGCCTGTCCTAGCCGCTGCGCTCGCCCCAGAAAGTGTCTTAACCTAACCGAACCCTAAATAAATACTAATTTAATTAAAAATTGTTGAAGAAATGGTCATGTACAAAAGTAAAATCTGCAGTGAAGTCTTCCCCACTTCGTACACTCGAAGGTTGGAGTTCAGCGTCTGCCCTGAAGATTGACAGATATATTGCGAATTTATGAGCTTTACCTAAATATATGCACAGGATTGCCTATAAAGAATAAGACTGCAGAGACGACATTACGAATTTGATTCATGTTTTTTCTTTCATTTATAGCTCCGTAGCTAGACTAGCTGTACACTTAATTTTTTTTCTTTGACAAATCGTTTAATATAGAAAAATTATCAAAAACAGATTATAGAAATTAATCTTTATACCGTCATATTTAAATAGCTTAAGGTCGTCATTAAAACCCCATCCTTTGTGGGTAGCCGAGTATATTCGATCTTTAAATAATAGATTTAATATCATTTGATGCTTGAAATATTTCATCCTTAACTATATTTCGAGAGTTTAGTCAAAACAACCCTAGAATCTCGATTATATCTACAAGGGTTGCAAATACTATGAACTGAGGTTATTCAACCGAAACATCGTTTTTACTTGCCAATCATAACCTTTCTCAGGAGTTCAAAACAACGGTAGAATTTCACTGTGCAGAGATGGCATTAAAAAAACGATTGATTTATATTATTAAACATTTTTTTCAATAAATTTTTCGATCTTTTTCCATTTTTAAAGAAAGTTATTTATGCAGTGTATTCCGTTTCTTTTTTCTCCCGCTACTAGAGAAACAGTGAACTTTATCTGCAGGGTTTAACCAATACTAGAGAATTCAGGTCAAAGGATGACTAAAGAACACAGGGATAAAGGTAGATCCATGATCCTAGATCCATGATCCTAGATCCATGATCCTAGATCCATGATCCTAGATCCATGATCCTAGATCTTTGTGTATAATATAACGTCTGTAATTTAAAACCTGAGCAATGAAACGTTAAGTTCTTGTAAAATTAAATACTTACGAAAAACATTTTTTACTATAAATCCCTTGATTAATTTAATAATAAACGTGAAACTTGAAATGAAATAACCTTCGTACATTTTTAGAATTAACAGTTAATAAAGGAATAAGGATTAAGAATAACAAATTGACCGAGTTGAACCGCTTTTCTTTAGAATGATCCGGTGCACAAGTGGTTGAACCGGCGGTATGTGGTTCAACTACTACGCGCTATTTATTAAATCAGAGGCCGAATTTAAAGAATTTGAGCCGCGGCTTAAATACGCCAAAACCCGGTTTAAATTGAGCGCCGGCTTAAATCTTGAAACATTTGATACAATTTTAAGTGGAACCAACCATATTTAAGCCGTGGCTTAAATTTAAGCCGCCGCTCAAATTCTTTAAATTCGGCCTCTGGTCCCTTATATATATATATATATTTCAGATGCTGATTTGGATATTTCCGAACTCTTGGATACTCAGGAAACCGTTCATAAAATCATTTCATAAATCATAGTAGATTTTCATGAACAATAACCGTAATTTTAAGCGACCTTCCGTTTAAAGAAGGGCAACCCTGATTCACAACAGTACCCTTGAAACCTTGGACTGATCAACACTTTTCTTTATTCATCTATTTGTTTACATTTGTTGAACACTTAGTCTGCAAGCTGTTTTAAATTTAAAGGGACAGATCGGCTATGTAAGGTAGTTGAATTGAGTATGCAGTGATGTGGAAAGCTTCTTTAGGATTCATTTGAGACATATAAAACTTTTTAAAGATCTGTAAATCCTGAGTTGGAGCTCATACTCAGTTCAACTACCTTCGGTCGGTCGGTCGGTCTGTCCCCTTAAAGAATATTAAAATTTACTTTTTAGAAGTGGCAGATTTTCCAGGTATAAATGTGACGTCATCCGCGTTGAGTTCACACAGTAAGCTATCGTATACTTTATTTTTAACACTGAGTTCTCTGTTATCAATGATCAGTCAAAGGTTTATAATTGCCAAACAGACAGACTTGTGAAAATGAGTTGGCAACCTCAATTAATAAACAGTAAACAATCCCTTCAAAGTATTGTTTATTATGATCGAATATATCTGTTAGCCCGGAGATACTAATTCTCTTCTTCATGTACACAGCGGAGAAATAATAGAACCAAGGTAAGAGTACATGTATGTACTGCACATTGTACAATGTAGCTTCTAAACTGGAAAAAATTGGATTATAGATGCCTTCATAATCAATATGAAGAAGAATGAAAGTCGTTTGTGTTTGTCTAATTGAGTAGAAATTAGTTATTTGTGAGTGTTATCACTAATTTACCTCTAAAGAATTCAGAGCTGGAAACTCATCCTTAATATCGATATCCACTGTAGACACTTTTATTTTCTGCTTAATCTTCTCTTTTGTTATCCCTGCTGGGTTCCAACCAGTGAGATTTCTCTCATTGGTTGGGCGCGAAATTTCAACGCTTCTGTTTGGAAGTTCGGTTTCAACAAACGACACTCTGATTGTTTAAATTTTAAACACTTTCTTGGATATCAAGTAAAGATTTAATTAGTCTGTTGAGTAACAAAAAGAGGAGATCAAGCGTTGATCTCGCTAAAAAAGTTTTCAAGTCAGAGCGCACTGAGTTTTAACAGTTACAAATTATGTTTCTAATTCTAAAATACTTGCATTTATTCTCTCAATATAAGATTATAACTGTAGATTCAAACGCAAACCTTTCAACTATCAAACTATCCACTGAAAACCAAACTATTAGGTGATCTAAATATTCTGAAATGTGTTGTATTAGTAAAAGAAATTGAGTCTTTGGTACAAAATCAAATATTTAAACCTCAATATCTTTAGAACTCGATGCTGTAAACCTTTGATATTTCAAACTTAGATTATTTGATCTAACAGAATTCATATTATATCAAAATTATATATATTATTAAAATATCAAAGGTCTACTAAATTAGGTTGCAAAGAATTATAGTGATTAGAAAATTTGGGTTTGTGTGAAAAATTCATTTCTTTTCTAATCTTAAACATACCCTGATATTTCAGGAGGGAAGTTGATGCTGATTGTATTAGTATACCTAGAGAATTCACTGTCTCCAACCTGACCCTATCCGATACACAGAGCTATATAGATTGTAGGATAGATGCTGTAGATCCAGCAGATTTATCAAATAGGTCTCTAGCTTATCTTAGAGAAGCATCAAACCTTACTCACGGTCTTCAGCTTGCTGTATCTTTCCTCCCTCAACAGGGACAAATAATAATAATAATAATGATAATAAAAATAATAATAATAATTTGGGTTCAGGAACTGGACGGAAGATAAGCTCCGGCAGGTTGAGGAGAAGGAGGAGAACCTCACAGGGATCAGTCTCAAGACCCGTCTCTCCAGTCCATTCTTTATAGCTCTGTTCTCCGGAACCGGGGCAGCACTCGTCTTGCTGACCCTGGGGTTCTGCCTGGCCTGCAGGACGAATAGGTCGGATCAGTTTAATATCAACGGAGATGAAATAGAGAGAAACTTTGGGGATAAAGAGTTTCAAGAGACTCGGCTCTCCAGGTACAGATCAAAAAAAATATTTCTAAATGAAAATTCACAAACAACGTCGATAAGTCTCTGAAAATAAATGTTTTTCTTTAATTTAAAGATTTTTTGAAAATATGCTTTTTTCACCTTCATAATCAATAACAAGTTTTGTTGTTCATTAGAAAACTCAAATCTCGATTTTCTGGACGAGTTGCGAAGATGAAGATGAACAATGTTGACGAAGACGACATTCCTCCTCCTCCACATCCAGCCGTTCATCAATCCTTCAGTTCCTTTGGACACGGACCAAACGTTTACGCGACTCCACGATCTGAAAACATGCAATCCTTGCAGGAGAATTCCACGCCTAGCCACGAGCATGAATACAATGTGGAAATGTTGTAAAAAAAAAATCAAACTTTATCAAAAGAAGAAGTAGAAAAGACTACTCATTAAAATGTTATTTAACTGGATTTAACAGATTTTAGAGGACGCATGTTTAGCGACACTGAACAATGCAAGTGCGAGCTCTCACTCACTGTGATCTTACCAGGCTACATTTGTTGCATAACACGTGCTGGGTCGGCTCCATACTTGATAGTTCAGACTGGACAAACGAGTGAATAAATGTACAGTACATGTCGTACCGGCTTGGATCATGCAAATTTTAGAGTGGGGTGCACTCAAAAAGGAGATGAGAATTTTACCAATTACTTCTTAAAAACTTAAGTTATAACATGTGTTTTATATAGTACTAAAATGTACATATCCACAAAAAAAATGTTGTGAGTTAGTAAGTATAAAATCAAAAGCCAAGGCGATTCGACACTTTAAGGTCGACCCAGTCTTGAAAATTGATGCAACTTTTCTTTCGATATCGTCTTTTTAAATAATTCTTTGAATAGTGATACCTACTGAGAAAGCTGTAATCTGTAAGAGTTTCGTCTGCTACCTTCACATTTTGTTTGTTTAGGTTTTGACTGCATAAGGGTGTACTTAGTAAAACAAGAAAATTGCAGTATACAAACAGAGTAAACTTGTCCGTCTTCACTGTTCATCTTGCGGAGACATTATCTTTACAGTTTTTTACACTTTTCATAAAATAAACTCTATATCCAGACATAATAATATTATGGCTTTTGAAATTAGGTATTACATTGCTAATTCATAACAAAGACGATATCCAATTCGTCACTGAATTCCCATGTTTTTTGGGACACCCTGTAGAAGTATTGCAGTCTGTGTACGGCATTTTTGTTTATTTTCTATCTGCAGTACAGCCGAACAAACCGGTATTTCAAATAGAAAATAAAATATCTTACTTTTAATAAAACATTCTCAGTACCTAACATTCTCCTGCATAT
>NW_019396321.1:48163-181523 GCF_000591075.1 Eurytemora carolleeae | reverse complement strand
TCTTTATCCATCCTGATTATCCGCCCTCGGTTTCTTTTCCCCATTCTTGATTTCACCTCTTATTGGTCAATGTTCGGAGTCTCGACCAATACTTTAGTCTTTTAATCTCAACCAATCATAAATCAGAATTGAAAATGGATTGAAATGTTAGAAGCTCTAACTCTGTATAAACTTGATGTTAGAATAACCTATTGTAAAGTGTAATATTTCTCACCAACAGTCAGTATAATAGTTCTTAATATTTAAAATATTCAAATACTAAAGAAAAGACGCATAACACTGTGGAATAGGAAGACGACTGTTCGACTCAAGTTATGATTTAAATAGTTCAACGAACATGAGCAGTTCTGCAGTGTACACAACCCCAATTCCACAGTTTTATAGGTGTGACTGTATAGTGTGCTACTGTATACTGTATATATAGTGTTACACTTTATAACCGTGTTCAACATCAAAGAGAGAGCTTGAGTTTTCATTAAATTACAAGGTTTCTTTTTAAATCTTTAAGTTTTCAACATGGATTTAAAATGTTTTTATAAAACTTGTAGTTAACAGTTATTAAACAGCCTTTTGGTACTCGTTTTCATCTATTATAACCCGGTGTAAACAATATAATGATATCCAGTCAAAGAACTGAATTATTTTAAAAATTAAATCAAAAACATTTCTGGCAGACATTTTTTTACTACGTAAAGAATAATGTAAATCTGATAAATATCAAAATGTCGAAACTTTTGTTATTTTTAATAATATTTGGTTCTACTTTTAAAAGAGAGAAAGACGACGTTTCTCATTCCATCATTATCTGGTTCGTATTTGTTGTTTTTTAAAGCCTTTGTAAATAGTATACATCCCTGTAAAAAGGAAAACTATAAAAGTTTGTTAATAAAACAATGTGACCCTTTGAAATTAACACTTTACCTAACATATAAACAGCTAAATCAACAATTTAAACACGAGTCAAAGCAAATTATGAAATTAGAAATCATAAAGCTCAGATTAGTCATTAGTAATGAATAAAAATATATCTTGTTAAAAGTATTAAGTTAAAACGGGCTAAACAATTTAAACATTTCTAAAGTCCGATTGCGATTTAAAATTACATCTCAGCGTAACAATAACGTCAATATCTAACAATTTCACAAAGTTTTAAGATAACACTCACGGATTTCTTCAATATGGCCAAGAAACAAAGTATTTTAGTTTTGTCAATTTTCAGTTTAAAAGGATATTATTATGCGTTTTTTAAACAAATGTCTAATGGCTCTCTTAAAAAAAAGTTAATCAGAATTTTGATGACTTCCCCCCCCCCCCACCTACCTCCTCCTCCCTGAGTCTCATATAAATAAAAAACATGACGAATTGTTGAACGAGGGGAGGGGCAGCCACAACAATTTCTCGTCCGAGCCACATTCTTCTCATTTCCTCGTACAAGTCATCTTTATTCCGTTATTATGTTTTTAAATTGTCAAATCCTTGCAGAGAAAATTTTTTTTTAATAATTTGGCCACGTTAGAAAATAAAATATGGATAGACTAAAGTGTTTCAATGCTTTCATTATATCGGAATCATGTTATGATGTTATACTCTTCTTAGGTGAAAATCAAATCTCTTATGTGCATGTTATGGTTAACCTTATAGATATAAATTAAATTTTGAAATATTTGCCATACCTCTGCCTTTCATTTTTCACATGGAACCACCCGGAAAATTATATAGTTTTTAATCAAATGAACAAAAGTCCTATGAACTTGAAATAATTCGCGGCATCCTATTCTAGGAATATCTAAAAATGAACAATTTTCAATGACATAGAACTTTAAAACATTAATTTAAATGAAACTATTTTTTAAATTTACAAAAATTCAATATTTCATATCTTCCTTAATGTGGCCAGATTTGTTTTATCTTCAAGGATGAGTTTAAAAACATGATACTGGAAGGACGTAAGTTCCGAGGTTTTGAACTCCTCGTTTGTATTTGATTTAACTACTTTGTCCAGGTTGATATAATGTCTAGATCAAAAGCCTGGATTATATTACCATAGTTTCACTAACATAATTTATCCATTAAAGGGACTGTACGTCCTTTTAATATCAACTTCCATTTAAAGAGAGGAATGCCCAATTCAAAATTGTATCTTTTAAACCTTTATCTGTTCAATAATTTGGAAGATATCATCGTTGTTCTAATTTAGAAAGTGTTTGATTCTGATAATTTTCTCCATTGTCTCTGCAAGAAAAAATCCCTTTTGCAAAGAAACCACATTCGGATGAATGGCGAGTCAGATGAAATTACAACTACAGTCCCTTTATTCAAGTTAAGTACATTAGGAATATTCAAAAACATAATTTTGTATTAAATTGTGCTGAAATTAGGTTTTAAGTACAGTAAGAACCAGAAAAAAACTGTGGAATGACTGTCGTCTTTGTTCTTTAGTGAGAAAGCGCTGATCTAAAACGCTTGATCTCGATATTCAGTATGGGAACTTTTAATTCGAAGATATTCTCGAATCATTAAATTATAGTTATCCCTGTCACGACTACAGGATATACCAAGGAATCAACTGAATCCTTTGGAAGATAAAAGAAACAGATAACTGGCAGTTGCCTAAAGAAGTTAAGCGGCTAGGGCAGACTACGGGGCCGAGCGCTGCGGTTAGAACAGGCTCTCTGTCTTGTAATTCAACGCGGCATGCGCGCGTAACTCCTTCGGACTTCTGCGCAGATAACTGCTACATTCCATGAATAACAAAACAAAAGTTTTGATTTCAGGGAACATTTTCAGAAATAGTTCACTTATAAATAACAAAATTAAAATACGAAATAAGAGAACAAGAATTCCACCGTTTTCTGGTTCTCACTGTTCAAAATAATTAATTATTTCAAAATAATAAAATTCATTCATTTCTTTTGTATAGTGAAAGCCCAAATCTTTTAATCAGTAGATTGAATTCTTGAAAATTATAATTGTTGAATAATATCTATGCCTGAACTTGATTTAATGATAAAAGTGTAGATTAACCCCATTACAGAGTTAAATATCAAACTTCTAAATCCTTTCACAAAAGTTTAGAATAAGTTGAACATTCACTCTGAAACTCTATAGTGCAGGTTTGAAATTTGGACCAAACCTTCTCACTTTCCATCCTTCATTAATTTTATTTTCCGTCTGTTCTGCTCTTTCTCTTAGCTCACTTTACTTTTTCTATGGCCCCACCCTCCTTCCATCTATCGTTAATCCTTTCATATGTAGCTTCAGTTAAAGCTATGATCTAATTAACTAGAATTATGTCTTGTACACATTTGCTTTCCAGTATCTCTAGACATCCTTTCTCTCTCAATCTATTCTAACTTTCCTTTCTGATCTGCTTTTACTTTCATTGAGATCTTGCATATTTTTTTATCTTTTCATTTTGACTTTTCTACTCCTGTCTCTGCTCCTGTCTCTATCCATCCTGATTATCCGTCCCTGCTCCTGTCTCCATCCATCCTGACTATCCGTCCCTATTCCTGTCTCCATCCATCCTGACTTTCCGTCCCTGCTCCTGTCTCCATCCATCCTGACTATGCGTCCCTGCTCATGTCTCCATCGATCCTGACTATCTGTCCCCGCTCCTATCTCCATCCATCCTGACTATCCGTCCCTGCGCCTGTCTCCATCCATCCTGACTATCTGTCCATACTCCTGTCTCCATCCATCCTGACTATCTGTCCCTGCTACTGTCTCCATCCATTCTGACTATCCGTTCCTGCTCCTGTCTCCATCCATCCTGACTATCCGTCCCTGCTCCTGTCTTCATCCATTCTGACTATTTGTCCCTGCTCCTGTCTCCATCCATCCTAAATATGATTTTGTAAAGAATCCTATTGAACCCTATTCTCCTTGAATAAAGGGTTTAAAATGGATGAACTGGAGTGTAAGTATCTGAAGATCACTAGGTTAGATAACAATAGGAGGAGATGGGGACCATGCGAACTAATATATTTGTTTTAACAAACACATTTTCTCAGAACACATTCATTTATTCATACATTTATTCATTCGTGATTTCCTTTTGATAGAATGCATAATTTAAATTTTAATTTTTCATCTTTAAATTGAAAAGAACATGTTTACTTTATATCAAATATCATAAACTATCTTAGATAGAAAACATCGAAAATAGGGGGTGCACCTTTAGAGAGGGGGCACCTTGAGAGAGGGGGCACCTTGAGAGAGGGGGCACCTTGAAAGAGGGGGCACCTTGAGAGAGGGGGCACCTTGAGAGAGGGGGCACACTGAGAGAGGGGGCACATTGAGAGAGGGGGCACTTCACTGGGTCAGAGCATCCCATCTTGCAAGACACAGTTCGAGATTTCTCCAAGGCAATGCCGGAGTTCCGGACACCACGGTCGCCCTTTTCAAATGAGGGTTTTAGAGAGCTGGATCAATGTATTCCGATAGTTTCTGACAGAAACATTGCAATTTCGGGGTAACTATGTATAATTAATTTCAATAACGAATACATCGAAAGAATTCATCAAAAGTCGTATTTTTCACTTTCTGATAATGGAAATTGCAGATATTTAGTTTTTTAACTAAATGATTATACGGAACTCTTTAAAACTGTCCCCGCATATTCATGGCTATTTATTTATTTTCGCAAATACTGAAATTTACGTAATATAGTATAAAACTCATTAAAAAATTGTCAAGACGACATTTGATAAATTCTTCCGATGTATTCGTTATCAAGGGGTTCACTGTATAATATTTCGACAAGACCTAGACGTCTTTTAATTCAAAGATGAAGTGTTGATTATTCGATATTTTCCATTTATTGTTACGATAATATTAATAGGTAAACAACAAAAAATGCTTTAAATTTCTTAACAGTATTCTAACTGACTCTTTATTATTCATAAAATTCCATTCTATTCACAATGCAATCTAGTGACCACTCAAATGAAGGACGACATTTGGAACAAAACATTCGTCGACTGATGAAGTAAAGGAGACTTTTAATGTGCATTGACTCAATATTCAATTCTTCTAATTCACAGTTTTTTTTTTACTTTAAAATAGAAACTTTAATTCAGGAAGATTTTAGGTCGGCAATTGTTCCCTTGTTGTCCACTTTATTCTGGCGATCACTCGTGTATCCTGTTATCGAGAATCCAAGGTTTTATTCTGTCTGGGACTAAATGAAAAATCTTCCAGTTAGCTTATTCTCTAGAATCTGCCTCAAAATATATTTTTGTCCTTTTTAAACCGTTTGGAGTTTTGTAGCGAGGCAACAGAAAGGGCCACCCAGCCAATAGTGTCTTCATCAAAGACCACCAAGCCAAGGTGAGGTTTACCTGCGCTCTGGAGCCAACTGTACCTCGGTGACCAGAGCATATCTCCCGTATAGTGAAGGCTTACAAGTTAAAAGATGAGGGGAACTGCTTGATGATGTCCGGGGAGGATATGGAAAAGTGCAAGATTGAGTCCATGAAAAACTTCTCCAAGGATACTTACTCACCCAGAGTTAACATTCCAAAACTGAAGCTTTTTCGTTTTCTCTCTATTCCAGGAGGGAATCTTATCCGTTCTCTTTCTATTCCAGGAAGGAATCTTATTCGTTCTCTTTCTATTCCAGGTGGGATTATTATTCGTTCTATTTCTATTCCAGGATGGAATCTTATTCGTTCTGTTTCTATTCCAGGAGGGAATCTTATCCGTTCTCTTTCTATTCCAGGAGGGAATCTTATTCGTTCTCTTTCTATTCCAGGAGGGAATATTATTTGTTCTCTTTCTAAGAAGATAATTGACAAGGGTAAAAAGAGAAAAAATATATATATGATAAAAATCATAAACTGAAAAACAAAACTCAATAAAATAAACATAAAATTATAAATCATGTGTGAACCTTTAGCAAGGATAATCAGAATCTTCAGTACCTACAGTGATAACCAGAAAACTCTGAAAAAGAAATACGACTTTATGACTTTTTTATATTAAATTGAGCATGGGACACAGAAATCGTCCAGTGTAAACATTTCACTTTGTTTGTGATTTTATAAGTGTTTAGTAAAAGTATTAGCTTTGTAACAACATCATATACACTTTAGTATCTGGTTATCTCTGTACTTTGGTACATTCCACAATACCTATATATCTGAACAGTCCCTTTAGCTGAACAATGACGACATTTAATTTTTAAATTCATCTGTGATCTATTTGTGTTCAGAACTTGAGTTTAAGATACATATATTGGGGTTGTGAGATATGAAAAATATCAGAGATAAGATTCAACAGTTGACAACAGGGAAGGATGATAACATGAGAAAAATTATATTTGCAAGTTAGTTTCATCAAAATACATAGATTTCATTTTTATAAACAGTTTAACCTACAGGAGATGGTGTCCCACAAAACATGACATTAGGAAGACAATTTAAAGTCGTGTCTAATCTTTGAATTTATTTGGGACATTCAGTCGTCAACCTACTTTCACATCGTTTAGATTTTGATTTTATTGGATAAAACCAAAATTGTTGAAATCATATCTCCGGGAGTATTGAAAGCACAAAACATACCGTGACTATTGGGTATTTTGTGACTATATTAAAAACTGGTTTTATATTTATAGTTTCCGTCCTACCCCTGGTTCTGGCAGGCTGTGGATACGAGTCATGTCCTCAGGTATTCTTCTTCTTCTCTAATACTTGATTAAAAAACATATTTTTAGTTTTAGTTCTGATCATAAATATAAAAGGACATCAATATATTACAGACAAAACGCAAGAAAATAGAAAAATATATGGAAAATGTAAAATATGGTTGAAAAATTGGTAAATATAAAATTGCGAAATGGCATATTTCCTGTGGCTGTAGCCAGCCTCAATTTGAGTTTAAAAGAAACAGGTATTGATAAAAATCTTTGAACTATATATATTTGTACTTTCCAACCGATCCATACTTTCCATAGCCCTGGATATAAAGCTTCAAAGTCTCCAATAGCCTGATTTCTAAACTGTTTTAAAGGGATATTCGTCTGGAAACTAAGTTTTCCATCTAAAAGTAAATCTACTCAACTTTGTATTTTTTAAAAAGCTAAGAACATTCCCGTTGCTCCACCGAGTTCCCCAATCAAATTTGGAACATATTAGTCCGGCGTGACGATCGAACTTCCAAATATAAGACAAACAGAGATTGCTATACTTTTTATATCAAATGCATGATATCTCATGCAGATCAGTTCAGCGGTACCTGAGTTATGATCGGACTAACAGACAGACAAACAAAGATTACTACTTTAGATCAAATGCATGTTTCTGGTCCTTCTTGTTTTCAATAATATGAATTTTCTTGAACTCAGGTTTCCTCCGATCCAAATATTCTGAACGTTCATCTAGTTCCTCATAGTCACGATGATGTTGGCTGGTTGAAGACTGTGGATCAGTATTATCTGGGAGCAAACAGGAAACAAAACATTATTTAATAAGCTGAATAGGAAACTATAGGCTTCTTGATTACTTCGAGACATTGATTTTTTTGCGATCATAACATTTGAACATGTTGAGAAATTTTACAAATTTGTCTAACTTATTTTGAATTGAATATTGTACAATTTTTACGCGAAATTTAGAACCAACTCAAAGAGGTCGTCTTTACATAAAGATAATCGAAATTAATCATAAATAAAAATATTCTTTTGTATTGTTGTGTTTCTTTTTTATACTTTAAAAATTTGTTTTAATAATTTATGTTCATAAAGTCAGGATGAAAAATTCCAATTATATTTTTGAACACTCTATATACCTTAAGTTGTATAAATGCGTCTTAAAGCCGTTTTTATGAAAATAAAAAAAAATTTACCAAAAAAAAAGATTCTAATGTTCAAAGTTTTGTTTGATAGAGATGGTTGGTATGGCTGGGAGGAGGTACAGAGAGCAGGGGTTCAGTATACCCTGGATACGGTTGTAACAGAGCTATACTATAATTTGGAGCGGAAGTTAGATACTTTTTATCTTTTGTATTTTACAGTGAGACCCAGAAATCTTTTTAGAATATGAAGACGACATTATTTAAGATATATTTTCTCTATTTGATGTTGTTTTAAAGCAAACAGTTTAACCAATAGATTAAAAATAAACTGATTAAGTGAATTTGGTCTGTTTACACTGCACAGTTTCAGTGTATCATGTTCATTGGATTGTTTAAAATCACAACTTGATCCTAACTATCGTCTTTATATTCCACTGTATTATGGGTCCCACAATAACCTTCATCGAGATATGGGACAGACAGTCAACAATGTCGTCTTGATTTTATTTATGTTGAGAAAATAATTTTTAAACATTTATAACAGTCAGTTTTCTGGATTTTGCTGTAACACAATCTTAACTACAATCCTCATCGGAAGTTAGAAAAATTTTTAATTCTTAGATTAAAACTTTTGTAATACGTCTAGGATTCCTGTAATATTAACTAAGTAAAATCTTGTGAATAAATTTCTACAGTGTCGTCATGATCCTTCAAATCCAGAATCTTTAATTTTGAATAAGCGACTCAGTAGGTAGAATAGCGACGTACCTAAAATTCATCAAATTCAGTCCCAGAACATCTGACTTTTCTGAACTGAGAATAGTTCACGTTAAAACTGAATGAGTTCTGAATATTTAACAAAGTTTTTTAATACACTTTGGTAAACAGAAAAAAAATGATAAAGAAAGACGACCTTAACATCCATCAAAATTTAATCACTACTTAATACTTAAAGCAAACAATGTTAGCAGAAAAGCGCGAGTGGCAGAATTGGTTTCGTAGTTGTCGTCTTATTTGAACTTCATTATTTTGTGCATCTCTGTATTTGCTTAAATAATGCAGCAAGATTAATCTTATATTTGTTTGATCTCACAATTTGAAACTAATAAGGAGCAAAGTGAACATTTTGTCAGTATTTGTCACCTCCTCCACTATCTAAATATCTAAACAATCCCTTTATATAATTATAAATTTGTGACCTGTATAAGCTGACCTACTCTTCAGGTATATCCAGGTAGAGACGGCATATTTCTGGAGATGGTGGAACCAACAGGATCAAGAAACCAAGGAGATTGTCCACCTTCTCGTCCAGGAAGGTGCAAACCATATTTCAAAACCAAAAATTTTACAGATTGGACATGTTGGCCTCTGAGTTGCTTTTAAGACTTTTAGAAGGTTCCAGAAAATCTGAGAAGTTTTAAATTTTAAATTTTAAAATTTAAAGAATCATAAGTTAACGTGATAAAGATATTGTTGTTTCAGTTGATTTTCCTTTTTTCTCTCAGGATAAAATCTAACTTTAACAGAATACAGTTTTGAAATGTTGGAACTTTAATAAAAGGGTTTTTGAAAACGATTCAAAACGACTAACAACTTGCCCTAATATAACAACGCATCGGCTATGTGGTGCACTGAACCACATGAACTCCATAAACCAAGAGTAAAATTATCAAAAAGGAATTCGGGATAAAAATATTTACTGGTTTTTAACTTGAAGCAATGGCAACCGTGATTAATACAACTTTATAGGGTTATCTGTAGGGATGTCGCAAATACATGCACAAAATTTAAAAGAAAAAAATTTTAACCTCAGAAAATTAATGAATTGATCGACTAAAAAACTGGATTTTCAACATGCATTATAATTTCATTTTTTGCTTCAAGCATTAAAAAAGTTGATTCAACGGGCGTTGGAGGATATGTTAAAGAAAAAGTCAAGCTTATTATCTTTTCTTTAGATGATTTAAAAAGGATATGTTCAGGCCAACTTGAGTTTATCGGTGGTGGCTGGTCGATGAATGACGAGGGAGCTGCGCACTATGCCGCAATAGTTGACCAAATGTCATTAGGTAACACAATCAGTTGATTAATTGATTACACTTAATAGAATTGAGTTTTTTTGCCACAAACTCTGATTTTCTAATCTAGTCTAAGTTTGAAATATCAAAGGTTTACAGCATCAGGTTGCAAAAATGGATAAGGATTCGAAAATATGAGTTTGTGGCAATTCCTTTAAAGAAATTTATTATTCTTATTAAACTCAAATTTCCTTTTTTTATCTCTTTTTAACCTGATGTAGTAGACCTGGAGATTTCAATCTATGAATTCTGCTACTTTTAGATAAAAAAGGTTTAAACCACCAGGTTGCAAAGGTATAGGAATTAGAAAATTAGAGTTAGAGGAGTGTTCAGCTCTTTTTTAAGGTTTGAGAATTTTGAATGATACATTTGGGGAGTGCGGAAGGCCCAGGGTTGCCTGGCAAATAGATCCGTTTGGACATTCTAAGGTGATTTAATCTCAATGATTTGATATTTTGAATTTGAATTTAAATATTTGAGAAGAATTGGAAAAATATGACTGTTTAGGGGAAAATTTTTTTATTTATTTTCAAGGAACAAGCTAGCTTGTTTGCAAATATGGGATTTGATGGTCTCTTCTTTGGTCGCCTGGACTGGAGGGACAAAACCAGGTAAAAAAAATCTGTTATTTTTCATCCAATTTACTTTAAGTAACTTTTTGGAACATGTTGTCTATGCATAGACGAGAAAATGAGCTTGAAATGGAGATGGTCTGGAAGTCAAGTCAAGATCTTGGTAGGTTTATACATATTAATCAAGTATTATTTTTCAAAACTAAGAATATCTCATTTCTAATAAATTTTGCGATGCCAGTCTAAAAGACAGGGTCAGTCTTGATCTGTACTTGATCGGAGAAAAATATAACCAACTTAAATGATCTTGGATCAAACACTGATGCGGTCTTTCATACTGATAGCTCTGATGAATTTCTTGTACTTGAGGACTGAATTCTGATTTGTTTACTGGTGTTCTATTTAACAACTATGGTCCTCCTGATGGGTTCTGCTGGGATCTACTTTGCAATGATGAACCTCTCATGGATCATCCTCTTCTAGAGAATAATATAGGTTACACGCATTGTTTACATAGTAGAGTAGGATCCATAAAACTATTTAAAAGGAAGACGACAATATGGCAATATGATAACGGAAAAACTTCACCAGTAGTTTGAAAATCATTTTATTAAGTAAAAATGCATTTAAATATTCAAAATCATAACTTGAGTCTAACAGTCGGCATTCGATTCAGTTTTATGGGTCAAACTGTACTTAAAAACAAAATATCCCTTAGATACAAATAATTCTATATTTACAAATACTCCCATAGATACAATTTCTACCATAGATACACACACTCCTATAGATACAAACACTCTCATAGATAATACAAATGCTCCCATAGATATAGACACTCCCATAGATTCAAACACTCCCATAGATTCAAACACTCCCATAGATTCAAACACTCCCATAGATACAATCACTTCTATAGATACAAACACTCCCATAGATACAAACACCCTTATAGATACAAATACTCTCATAGATACAAACGCTCCCATAGATTCAAACACTCCAATAGATACAAATACTCTCATAGATACAAACACTCCCATAGATTCAAACACTACCATAGATACAAATACTCCCATAGATACAAATACTCCCATAGATACAAATACTCTCATAGATACAAACGCTCCCATAGATTCAAACACTCCCTTAGATTCAAACACTAACATAGATACAAATACTCCCATAGATACAAACGCTTACATAGATACAAACACTTCCATAGATTCAAACACTCCCATAGATTCAAACACTCCCATAGATACAATCACTCCTATAGATACAAACACCCTCATCGATACAAACACTCCCAAAGATACAAATACATTTCAATAGATACAACTACCCCCAAAGATACAAAAACTCCCGTAGATTCAAATACTCCCATACTGGTGTGAAATAGGAAAACGACATTCAAGCATTAATGAAGTGTATTTGATGTTGTTACAAAGCAAATCACCTATTGAGTTAAATGGATCTGTTTTGACTGCCTAATTGCTGTGTCTCATGTTCATTGAACTATTTTAAGACGAAAATCGAGTCAGAAAGTCGTCTTCATATTTCAAAGTTTTCTGGTTCTCACTGCATCATGGATACAAAATATCCCATATACAACTTTGAATGTAGCGACTAGAAACTATATTTATATATATAAATATCTATACTTTATTCTTGTTTTTGTTTTATCGTATTGTACCATTTTACCTTAGCGTGCGAAATAAATTTATAATAGTAAAAATACTCTCATATAGATACAATTCCTATATAGAAAGAACAGAAATTGTTTAAATGTCATTTTCAAGATAAAATAAATTGGACCCCCTTTTCAACATTCTTTTATTTACTTTTTGTCAAGTTAAGTTAAGTTGGACACCCTGAAGTATAAAATATCTCTAGATGAAAGAATGGAGAAGTTCTCCGAGTATGTTCTCAAGCAGGCCAAATATTATAAATCAAACAACATAGTGCTAACAATGGGAATGGATTTCCACTATCAGGTTTGATTTTTTTCCAAAATAAATCTTTTTAGCTTTCAATTAAAATATCGCTGTAATTACTGAAATGACCTAGGCTGCTCACTCTTGGTTCATGAACCTGGATGTGCTAATCAAACACGGGAACGGGTTCAAGGTTGGGGAACGTGAGCTCAATGTGTTCTACTCGACTCCGTCCTGCTATCTCCAGTCCCTCCTAGACTCTGGAATCAGCTGGCCGACGAAAACCGACGATTTTTTCCCTTACGCCAGTGATCCTCACGCATACTGGTCTGGATATTTTAGTTCTAGACCTACTTCTAAAGGAATGATCAGAGATGCGGAGAGAGCTTTGAAGATTCTTACTCAGCTCGCATTCTTTACTAAACAATCCAGGTACTAATCCGTTCTTTACTAAACAATCCAGGTACTAATCCATTCTTTACTAAACAATCCAGGTATTCTTTACTAAACAATCCAGGTATTAATCCATTCTTTACCAAACAATCCAGGTATTAATCCATTCTTTACTAAACAATCCAGGTATTAATCCATTCTTTACCAAACAATCCAGGTATTAATCCTTTGGATCCCTTTGTTGTGAATTGGACATTCCTCTCTATAAAATAGAGGGTCAATAGAAATTATGTCTGCACAGTCCTTCGGATAAAAATCATTTGAATTGGTTACATTTTCGTCCATTTCTTTCTTAGATTACATTGCGCCAACGACAAAATTCAAATTTCATTTTTATGTAAAATTATAATCTTTGGTTCAAACAATCTAGTTTTCTGAAGTGTCATTTGAATCTCTCTTTTCCTTTAAATTATTGTTTTTGATGATTAGAGAAAAGACCTTGACACTGGAGAAGTTGAAGCAAACTGTTGGAGTAATCCAACATCATGACGCTGTTACGGGGACGGAGAAACAACATGTTACAGACGACTACCATCGTAGAATCCATCTTGCTCTAGAGGAATCATTCTCTGTATTCTCCCTGGAACAGAATATTAACATCTGCAACATGCTAAATATCAGCCAGTGCTTGGTCTCGGAGAACCTGGAGGATAATCTAGCAATATCTGTATACAATCCTCTCTCAAGGGATAGGACGATAAATATCAGGATACCAATAGCAGAGGATGGAACCTATACTCTGCAGGATGAGATCGCTGAGTTGATTCCGACCCAGATTCTGCCAATACCGGAGCATGTTCTTAGTATCCCCGGGAGAAACAGCTATGCCAAGTTTGAACTTGTTGCAACAGTTGAAAACATTCCTCCTCTTGGATTCACCAATTTGATTCTCACAAAAACTGCGAGAAATCCTCCAAAACCTGTTAAGAAAAGAAAGACGACCTTATTCAAATTATCAAATAATAAGGTTCAACTTGTTTACAAACACAAGAAAAACCGGTTCTGCTTGACAGATAAGATGACCGGTAAAGAATCTAATTTTGACCTGGATATCATGTATTATGTCGGGCATAGAGGTAACAACTCAGAGTTTGAGTTTAGAGCCTCCGGGGCGTATATTTTCCGTCCGGATGGAGACAATCCCATCTCCTTCGGTCCACCCGTCTCCGTGGAGGAGTACCCAGGGGAGCTGGTGGACGAACTACACTTCAAGTACGAGGAGGAGTGGGTCAATATTATCATCAGGACCGTAAATGAATAAGTATGCAAATAGATCTAGTTAAGAGCAATTTATGCATTTAATATCTCAAAGTACACAATAAACCAATTTACCTTTAGATATATACATATATACATGCATAACCCAGTGGTTGATGCAAACGCCTCAATTCTGAGACGATATTCGCTTTTTGACAATCAATATTATCCTTGAAGTATTTCCGATCGGACAAAAATCTTGTGTCATGTTTGTAACAAAGTCCATGTACGTTAAAAATTTGGAAAATCCTTTAATGTTTTACAGTTTTTATCAGAGTAATTGATGCAAGCGCAATTGTTTTCATCCGAGTATCCGCTCATTCAAAGAATTTTAAAACCCCCCAACGTAACTAAAATTTGCTACAGACATGAAAAAAGATTATCTAATGTCCAAGTAGAAAGGACATTCTTGATGTTTATATACAGTTTTAGGCCCCCAAAAAACTTTAAAACTTATTCATAAATGATAAGAACCTACAAGACCGAACCATTGATAGAGATTGACTGGACCGTTGGTCCGATCCCTGTCTCCGATGGGATCGGGAAAGAAGTGATCATCCGCTATTCTACTGATATAGAAAACAACGGAGAATTTTTTACAGATTCTAACGGCCGGCAACTTCTCAGCAGAATCCGGGATTATCGTCCAACCTTTGAGATTAATATGACGGAACCTACAGCGCAGAATTATTATCCTGTAAACTCAAAGATACTCATCCGAGACGAAGCAGGATCGGAGCTAGGAGTGTTGGTTGACAGATCTCAGGGTGGAGGGAGTATACAAGACGGGTCTGTTGAGCTCATGGTCCACAGGTACATAGAAAACAAGTTTTTCCAGGAATTTTTTTCATTTTATTTCTTTTTCCTAGGCGTCTACTAGACGACGATGCTTTCGGAGTAGGAGAAGCTCTCAACGAGACAGAATTCGGTGTTGGTTTAGTTGCACGTGGGAAACACTGGGTTCTACGCAACTCTGAACCTGAGGTTGCAACAGCAGAACATAGACTCCGGGCTATGGAGTTGTTCTATCAACCACTTCTGATCTTCAACTCCCAGATATCTCCGGAGATAAGTTTGAACACCTCAGTACCGGAGAACCTACATATTCTAAGCCTGGAGCGGATATTTCCCGGGTTCGATCCCGAGGGAGAATATTTGTTGCTCCGGGTTGAGCACATCTTCCAGGTCGATGAGCATCCTATCTACTCTCAGAGCACAACTCTCAACATTAGGAAATTGCATAATTAAAATATGAACCTCAAAAAAACTTCAAAAGACAAAAATGCTCGGTTATTATCTTTACACTCCAATACTTCACTCTGGTCCCCGATTAAATGTTTTATGGATGATTTTTTAGACGTTTTTAAACTAGTTCAACTTGCAAATAAGGAAATATTTTATTTTCATGATTCTGAAGCAATTATAACTAAGATACTTAGTTTCTTTGCACATTTCTAATCATAAATCTGTTTGCCATTAACTACTGTGTTATAGTTCAAATTTCTTAGGCCATTCAACTCAAGAAAAGAAAAAAATTCTGACATTTTAAATTTCTACCTAAAAATGGGAAATCTGCACTCTTTTCAATGAGAAAACGAAGAAGAGTGAGAACTAGAAAACAATGTAATAAGAAGACGACATCAATACTAAAGTGTATTTGATGTTACAAAGTAAAGAGTTTTACTAGATACTTATTAAATTACTAATTAAATAAATTGGGTCTCTTTTCACTGTTCAACTGCTCTGCCTCATGTTCATTGGACTATTTAAAATTTGAGTTTTCTGGTTATTACTCTATGATATTACCCAAAAGATATTTAAAAAGTTTATGCAATATGACAGGACACTGTTCTCCGGTCTTGTGATTGACTGGGTGGAGGAAACAGGACTAGCAGGAAACATCTGGAAGGATGATATCTCCAGGTTCAGCTTTCAACACGAGAACAATTATATCCCGGTCTACCTGGAGAACACGAGAAGAGAGAAGGATGGATTAGAGTTTGTAATAGATCCTATGGAAATACGAACCTTCATAGTTAAATATAGTTTCTAAGTTTTCCAATATTAATCGTCAACATTTTCTAAAACTCAATTAATGGTACAACAAGTTCGTATGTTCGAAATATGTGCATATTAGATTAAATAATCCGATAGAATAATTTTTTTATCTGATATAATTTTTCTGGGTTGACCCTCCTAAATTCTCGAGTAGTTTCTTTCTTGAAGATTCAAAAGAAAGTCTTTAAAAAAATGTTAAGGTCCCAACGAAAATGGAAGATAGATCTTTCTACAAAACCAAAAGCATTTATGCTACAAAAATAATTGAAGAAAATAGAGTTTAAGTTTGGTTCTTTTTTAATGTTCAAGTACATCTCTTGATTTTTCAATCAATTTAAAGAAAATTGAAAAGTGCTTCAAGTATTAATCTTTCGAGTTTTATTTCACAACTAGCCTTATAGGGCGCTTCGCGCCCATCTTCTAAATTAATTGTGAGCATGTTCTGTGTACATCGTAAAACAAAACAAAAATAATTCGCGGATTTTCACAAAAAATTTCGTGGATTTTCAAAATTTTCAAAAATTTAATGAAGATCGAATTTTGATGACACAAATATTTGAAATTTGATCATTCATAAACCTTCCCTGTGGTCACGTGATGTCCCACAAAAAATTTGGGCCCGATCGGTTAAGCTGTTTTGACGTTTATTGGATACAAACTTGTTCCTAAAACTTGAATTTAAACTTAAACTGCAGTAAATTGTTTTTCTACGGTGATCTTTTAAGTTGCATAATATGTGGTAAAAAGAATAAAATCAAACTAGTCATTTGAATTATAATTATACAAAGAGAAATTTCAGAGCTAGACCAAATACAAAGGAATAAAGCTTTTGCGACGAATTCTGATTTTCTGATCTCTAAATCTTTGCAATCCAATGATGTCGTAGACCTTAGATATTTCAAACTATGAATTCTGTTAGATCAAATATCTAAGTTTAAAATATCAAAAGTTTACACCATCAGGTTGCAAAGGTATGGAATAGAAAATTTGGGTTTGTGGCACAGGCTCAATAATTAAAAGATTAATTTGTTTAATTAGGGTAGCATATCACTAGCAGGCGTATAGTATTAAAGAAATTAAGTCTTTGCCACAAACTGAAAGTTGTAGAGCTCAGATATTTCTAACTATGAAATATGTTAGATCAAATAATCTAATTTTAAAACATCAAAGGTTTGCACCATCAGGTTACAAAGATATATGGAATATAAAATTTGAGTTTGCAGCGAAGACTCAATAAAGTGAGATTTATTTTTATTCTTCTAGGTATTCCACTTTTCATAATTATACATCCGGCTCTTGAGTTGACAATAATAGCATTGTTAAACATACAGGATGTCTCAAAAAAAATTGTGAAAAAAGCTTTTTATCCATTAAAAGTCTTTAACGAAAGGGCTCCAAAGCACTAATTACACTTTGTTTGGAGACACCCAGTATAATTCCTTAAATTAATTTTATTAATGTTTAAATGCATCAATTAAATATTCCTAAATATTCTTACAAAACATTTATTAATCTTTTTCTCACAAAAACCATCATTGCATTCTCAAAAAAAGGCTTTTTTGTAAAAACTTTCCAGCTTTTCTACTTTTAAAAGTCAAGTTGTTAAGCGCTATTGGATATATTTTTTTCACTATTACAATAATTACTTTATTTAATAACAAGTAAAAGAAATAAAATAAAACAGAAAAATATTTTTTAATTATGATTGATGATTCTACATTTTACAATACATTATACATAACATACATATAACCTTTAAAATAAGTTCTACACTCGTATAAAAATAAATTTTTTCAAGCTTACAGATATCAAATAAATCATCTCTAATAAAAAAATCATGACACGTACGTACATAGGAGTAAGAAAATTATTACTCGCCTCGAACTTTGAATTTCTAATCCTAATTTGTTTAATCTTTTTCTTACATTCTCGCGCAAATTTTAGTTTTTTTTTGTTGTTTTAGCTTTTTAAACCAGTTTTTGTGGTTACAGCTTTCTAAAACGGGGTTTCATTGTTCCGGCTTTCTAAAACCGGGTTTTGTTGTTTCAGCTTTCTAAAACCAGTTTTTGTGGTTCCAGCTTTCTAAAACCGGTTTTTTGTGTTTCAGCTTTCTAAACCCAGTTTTTGTGGCTCCAGCTATCTAAAACCGGTTTTTGTTGATCCAGCTTTCTAAAACCAGTTTTTGTGGTTCAAGCTTTTTAAAATCAAATTTTATTCTTCCTTGCCAGGTGGCATTACGACCAGGAGCCTCTGAAGTTGGTCCGTGGTGAGGATAGTGAAGCTGGTTAGCCAGCTGGGTTTACCCTGCCACTGGATAAAGATAAGGTAAACTGGAACCGCGGTGAGGATCATGGCTAGACCTATACCAGTCTCCACCGGCTGGGCCAGCATAGGCAGGAGGGTGATCACCAGGGTCATTAGAAGGTAGACGATAGGGAACCCCAGGTTTATCTTGATAGGTCGGGGTAGGTCTGGCTGCTTCCACCGGAGGTACGGGAGACAGAAGACTGCAGCTCCGATAGAGAGCCAAGTAGCGAACCCCAGGTAGTTCATCAGTACTCCGATATTGCTATAAAAAAAAATAATAATTTGAGCCATATAATCCAACTAGAAAGATTTGCTCAATTTTTTCTCAAAATCATAATTTTTGCCGGCAATATTTTTAAATAGGAAATGAAAGGTTTTCTCCGATATTGCTACATTGCATTTCTAATGTTGGCAATGTCTTATAAGTTGGACTTGAAAGGTTTGCTCTAATTTATTGCTGCAAAACATCTTTAATGCTAGCAATGTAATTCAAAGGAGACTGAAAATGTTTGTTCTGACATTGGTACAAATTCTTTTTGATGGTAGTCATATGTTCTTTGAATATGACAAGAAATGTTGCTAACTAATACTTTTAAAGTAGAACTATAAAGCTTTGATCAAATATTGTAACAAATACTAATAATACTTTTTTGTTTTAAAAAAAAGATCTGATCTGAGCTGGGAACTTTTGAATGGTGGATATCGGGATTAATGCTTGATCCACTCTTCTTCTTAATCTCGAGGCTAAATAACGCTTGTTCTCCTCTAGTTATTAATCTCCAGATTAATTAAAACATCAGGATTAAGGATATCACATTCTAAAGTTCTCAGCTCTGTTCTTTTATTAAAAGTCTGAAAGTTTCATGATGACATTAAAAAACTGATCATAAAAATTTAACCTTTTAGGTTTTGGCAAAAAATATGTTTTTTTTTACCTTGAAGTTAGATAAAGAAGGGATAGAATAGTTATACATAGAACACTAGGAACTGGAGTTGCTCTCTCAACCTTCATATATTCTTTAATTAGATAAAGAAGGGATAGGATAGTTATACATAGAACACTAGGATCCTAGAGTTGCTCTCTCAACCTTTATATATTCTTTAATTAGATAAAGAAGGGATAGGATAGTTATACATAGAACACTAGGAACTGGAGTTGCATTCTCAACCTTTATATATTCTTTAATTAGATAAAGAAGGGATAGAATAGTTATATATAGAACACTAGGAACTGGAGTTGCTCTCTCAACCTTCATATATTCTTTAATTAGATCAAAGAAATTAAGGCTTTGCCACAAACTTTGATTTTCTAATCCTTATATCTTTAAAACCCGATAGCGTAGACCTCGGATATTTTAAACCATGAATTCTGTTAGATTTAAAATTCGGTGATGATGATGGACCAAACCTCTATAGAGTAAATAAAGTATATGTTAGTTCCACATTTTATTAAAAATATATTTCAGTCTGGGTTGACCCTCGTCAGTTCTTGAGAATGTACCTGTCACAAGTTTGAAATATCTAAGTTTATAACATCAGGTTGCAAAGAAATCTGAGTTTGTGGCAAAAACTCAATTCAAATATTTTTACAATAATATCCACCAGTATACCAGTAGAAAGCAGAATAAAAGTCGGTTTTCACCTTTTTTACCCCTAAATTGTTCTTCTCTGCGGTCGGGACAATTTCAGGTAAAAATGTCCCGACAACGTCAAATCTCTCTCAATAAAGCTCCATTAAAAACTTTTCCCGCCAAAAAAATATAAATAGACTATTATTATAATAAGTATAGCTCGACATTTTGTTATGTGTAACGGTTATCTCTGAAAAAAGTACATTTATAACAGCTACAATTCACTCAATTCTTAGACACGCTTTCAATTTAAAATTGAAGAAGTTTAAGATCACAACCAGACTTTTTAAATAAAATTTTCAAAATTGATTTTTTTTAAACAATACTTCTTTAATCTACATCTTTCAAATTCTTTTAACGTGTTAATATTGATAAAAGAAGAGGAAAAATTGAAAGTTTAAAAGGGCATTTTTAAAAAGTTTTTTATATAAAAATTTACCTGAATCATTGCAAGAATCCGTGGCATATGACCCTCCCTGCGCTCAAATATATTCGTCATTTTAATTCTTATATTTGATATATTTGTATTAAAAACATGTTTTAAATATTTGTTTAAATGTTTTGTAAATAAATAGGAAACATATGTCTGAATGAGAACAGATGTGAGATGCAACATTTAATAATGTTGATTTGGTTCAATATTGTTTTATGTTTAATGTTTGTTGTACAGTGGGATTCATAAATCTTTGGAATAATATTGGGTTGATTTTTAAACTACTGCACTGGTAAAATTGATTTTTTATTGTAGATTGTATATGATATATTGTTATTGTATATTGTACATTGTACATTGTGTATTGTATATTGTATATTGTATATTGTATATAATATATTATATATTGCATAATGTATATTGTATATTGTATATTGTACATTGTATATTGTATATAATATATTGTATATTGCATAATGCATTTTGTATATTGCAAAAGGTATATTGCATATTGTATATTGTATAATGTATAAATTGTATATTGTATATTGTATAATTTATATTGTGCGTTGTTTATTGTTTATTGTATATTGTATATTGTATCTATATATAAACTTTGCTTGTATGTCTGTTTATATCCAAAACGTCAAAACGGCCGAATCTCTTATGAACACAGGGAAGGTTTATGAATGATCAAAATAAAAAATAGCCTCCAACAAAATTCGATTTCCATAAAATTTTGAAAATGCACGATTTTTGTTTATAAAATCAGCGAAGCTTTTGTTTTACAATGAACACAAAAGATATTTAGACAAGAATTAAAAACCAGGAAAATTGATTTAAGAGATTGTAAAATGTTGAAAAAGGGAAAAAGTCAAAATTAAGAAAAGATGGAAATGTGAATAAGATATATGAGCGTAATTTAAATTGATTTAGATCTAAAGAGTCCTTGAGAAATTATATAATATTGTAAACATATGTTCAAAATATTGAACTCACTTAGGAACATTTCATGTTTATCCAGTAAACAGTAAATAACAGGGGATACAGGGGGATACAGTAAACATGGTAGACAGGGGGATACAGTAAACAGGGGATACAAGGGGATCCAGTTAACATGGGATACATGGGGATCCAGTAAATATGTAATACAGAGGATACAGTAAACATGGTATACAGGGGGATACAGTAAACAGGGGATACAAGGGGATCCAGTAAACATGGTATACAGTGGGATACAGTAAACATGGTATACAGGGGGATACAGTAAACATGGTATACAGGGGGAACAGGGGAATCCAGTAAACATGGGATAAAGAGGGTCCAGTAAACATGAGATACAAGGGGATCCAGTAAACATGGGATACAAGGGGATCCAGTAAACATGGGATACAAGGGGATCCAGTAAACATGGGATAAAGAGGATCAAGTAAACATGGGATACAAGGGGATCCAGTAAACATGGGATAAAGAGGATCAAGTAAACATGGGATACAAGGGGATCCAGTAAACATGAGATACAAGGGTTCCAGTAGACATGGTATTCAGAGGGTTCCAGTAAACATGGGATACAAGGGGATCCGTAGTCATGAAATAAAAACAAACTTTTAGCCAGGGTATGTCTTGAAATATGGTTTAAAAGTTCACAGATTTAAGAAAATCAAAATAAATAGTTTTCAATATATAGCCAATTTTTCCCTTTATATAGTATATATATTTCAGTTTTTAACTTCACATTTTTTTATTTAAAAAGAATTATACTATACAATAGTATATATGTATATAGGTGCTTTTTGGAGCATGCATATAGGTTTAAGAGGAGCAACAACTGGCTCTGGCTCGGCGCTTCTAAGAGTATTCAGAGATACAGGGCGAGAGAGAGAAAATGGCAAACTGGAAAAACTTTTACCAGGGGTGTATACACCCCTACACACAAATGGAAAAGAAAAAACGGGACTACAAGAAACATTAAAGGCCTGCTTTAATCTTTAAACGCGTTAGTAACCTGGAGAATCAATATTCTCAGAATTTTCAAATCCTGCTTGGTGCAGTGACTTTTTTTCCCACCTCCAAGAATATTGAGGAAATTGAGTTTGAAGCTACCTTCAACAGTTGCTGGGTTAGACATTCCATAGATAAGAAAACAATAATGAAAACTGCAAATTCATCTGATATCTCCTCCTCACAAACAATAACTTTCTATTATATTTAATTTGATATTCCTGACGCCAAGATATGAAATTAAATAATAGTGTGATTCAGAAATATATTTTTCCCTTGTTTACAAGAGATGAGAATTTGTAGATTTAAAAGAGAAGAACAGAAACAGTTGTATGATCAGATAAAAAGAAGATACAACGGTCGGAGAACATATTATCTGCTCTTTTCAAATGTTGTAAAAAAAATCAACTTAAAAAAAGATTGTTAAAAAATATGTGCTTTTGTTGACAGTATACTTTTATACATATCTCTTGTTTGTTTTTATCAAATTTTATCAAGATTTGGTTGCATAATAATTAGATAAAATAATTAAAAAACAACACATGTTACTCCTGGAAAATAAATGATGGTGTTAAAAAAAATGTTAAGGGGGAAAAAGAAAAGTTTAAGTTCACTGTACGCTGATCTTAACGTATTTTTTATAGCTCTAAATAGTTGTTTAAAAATATTAGTACGCTTTTAGTACAGATAGAAAAAATCTGCATGACCAGCATTATATTTGTTTACATTTCTCCCAGGATTTTCAGTAAACTTTTTTTGTAAACAAAGGAAATCATTGGTATGTCTTTTTGGTTCCTTTAATGTAATTTTAATGTTTGTAGTACACCAATATTTGATACTTAATATTTAAACATTCGTTTAGTATGTTTAGTATGAATTAATTTTAATAAAATATAAAATATTAATAATAGTAATAATAATAATAATAATTATAAAAATCCTAACTTGAACAGCTATGTCCTATGATGTATTGCAATCTTAATGCATGAAGTGATGCAAAAATGCAAAAATGTAAAAATGTTAAAACTGCAAATATGTAAAAATGTAAAATTGCAAAGATGTAAAAATGTAAAAGTCTACAATTTTTCTACTTGTAATTGATTGATTGATTGATTGAATACTTTTAACATTAACACCATATCATAACATTAACATTAACATTAACACCATATCATAACATTAACACCATATCATAACATTAACACCATATCATAACATTAACACCATATCATAACATTAACACCATATCATAACATTAACACCATATCATAACACGAAGAAGAGATTTCAATAGATTTTCAGAAAATAGGAAATTTATTTGAGAGCATGCATTGTTTTAAACTAGAGGGAAGTTAAATTTTAAAATTAACTGATTTTCTAACCGCTATATCTTTGCAACCTGACGTCGTAGACATTTGATATTTCGAACGTGAAATCTGTAAGATCAAATAGTCTAAGTTTGAAATATTAATGGTTTATACCATCAAGTTGCAAAGATATATGAATTAGATTAGAAAAACTAGAGTTTATGGTATTGTTCAGTTCCAGAAATTAAAACTTTGAATAGCTTTCCAGAAAATAAAGAAATATGTTTGAAAACATACAAAAATTTAATTTAATTTGAGAAAAGAAGTTAATAGCTGAATATATTCCTGGCGCCGGCGAAGAATAGTCTGGAGGAGGTGAGAAGAGTACCGTTGACGGCTCCGAAGGTCGAGCACGCCACGAAGATCGGGATAATCCAGGCCATGCTGCCGTACAGTCGACCGGCGAACGTGACCGCGACAGCTTCCGAGCCAAGGACTTCGTTGACCGACAATGTAGAATGGAAGGCGACAATTGTTAGAACGTAGATGACGAGACACGTCACGCAGGAAATAGCAATAGCACGCGGCAAATCCCGCACAGGATCCTATAATTGAAAGATATAAATAAAAAGATAATTTTGATTTTGAAAGCAAACTTCCGCACAGAATTTCTAAAAATAAAAGGATACGTGCCGCACAGAATCCTAAGAATAAAAGAATAACTCTGCAGCATAGGATCCTAAAAATAAAAGAATAACTCCCGCACAGAATCCTAAAAAAAAGGATAAATCCCGCACAGAATACTAAAATTAAAAGAATAAATCCCTCAAAGAATCCTAATTATAAGAAAATGAATGTCGCAGAAGATTCTAAAAATAAAAGGATAACTCCCGCACAGATTCCTAAATAAGAAGATTAAGATACATCCCGCTGCACAAGATTTTTATAGGAAAATAATATAAACTTCCGCAGAGGATCGACAATAAAAAGATAAATCCCAAAGAGGTTCTTAAAAATAAAAGAATGAATCCCGCACAGAATCCAAAAAATAAAAAGATAAATCCCGCACAGAATCCTAAAAAAAAAGATAAATCTGCACAGAATCCTAAAAGATAAACCTCCATTAGGATCCTACAAAAATTAAAATATAAATCTAAAAAAGATCCTATAAATAGAATTATGATCTGCGTCTGTAAATTACGACGAAACTTTTTTCGGGTAAAGTTTAACCTAATATCTACAGACTCAGCTATTTTGAACATTCCACGGTGCTAAAGAGAATGTAAGTGTAATTTCAAGTGACCCTCCATGCAAAGATGACAATGCCCAGTTTACAACGGTACCCTTGAAAGCTTTGTCTAATCAATTATGAATTATATATCAATATTTTTGTTTCTTTAAACGGTTTATTTTAATTTGCGTTTTCTCTGCGAAAGTAATTCTTGCGCATTTCTTGTTTATAAGAAACAATGGACAAACTCACATAAATATAAACTTTTATCAAAAAATGAGAGAATCTTCCATATTGTTGATCAGATTAAGGTTTCAAGGGTATCGTTGTAAATCGGACATTACAATCTTTGCGAGGGTTACTTGAAATTACGCTTACAGTCCAATTAATTATTAAAAAACGGAAATGCGAAGTTCCACCTTGACTTCTTTTTTGAACTACTAATTATACAAATGTTGACATTTCATATTTTTTTGTAAATTATCCATTACCTTCATTTCCTCTATGATAAAGTTTAAATAGTTCCACCCCGTGTACGCAAAGAGCCCGGAGTAGAACGAGAGCGCTATCACGGTCGGATCTTTCTCCGTTCCCTCCCAGGTAAAGTGCTCCGTGTGCCCCTGACCTAACCTCACGAACCCTGTGATGATGATGATGATAAGAGCAAATACTTTTGCGTACGTAAAGTAATCTTGAACCTGAAAAAAATTGAAATTAAAAAATCGCATATATTATTTTTTACACAATAATTGTGTTACACTGTGCATAGAAATTTTGATTAGTTTAATACCAACTGTAAATCCCGATGTAAAAATAAATTTTAAATAAAAAAGGCTGGACCTTTTACATTCTGATGAATTTAATGGTGATATTTCTAAAAAAGTTATTAATATGTAATTTTAAAGTACTTTTTGGCTTCTACATGATAGCAATATATAATAAATAGCAAGGATATCAAAGGAGAGGAAGATGAGTAGGCCCCTCTCTGGTTCCAGAATCCGACACTACTCATTTGCGGATTCTATATTCTCCTTTCGGAAATCAATCTCTACCTAATGCACTGATTGTATAATCCTTTTTTGTATTAAACCATAAATATGTGACTATTTAATAAATTTTAAATTTAAACTTAATCTTAATCTGAATAAAAATAATAATTCCAAATTTGTTAAAGGAATTGAGTCTTTGCCACAAACTCTGATTTTCTAATCACTATATCTTTGGAACCAAATGTTGCAGACCTTAAATATTTCAAACTATGTATTCTGTTAGATCAAATAATCTTAATTTGAAATATAAAAGGTTTAAAATATCGAGTTCTAAAGATATTAAGGTTTAAATATTTGATTTTGTTCCAAAGACTCAATTCCTTTGTTAATATTATTATAACTCACCATATTTGCCCACTTCACATTAGCACAGTTAATGTAGCAGAGAAAGCAAATGCACGCTGCGGCTAGGAGACGTTTAGACTCATCTGGAGGCTCACATTCAGGGAAGAAAGGTTTGAGGATATACAAGGAGAAGGTGAGAGCCTAGAAATATCAGGGTTTATAAAGAGATATAACTGTCTTAAACAATTTATTAAAGGTTAATGCTAGTAACTTGAAAAGGCGTAAACGTTAGTTAGAGAAATTATCAAGGTTAGATCTAGTGCGTGAACGTTAATTAGAGAAATAGAGAAATTTTCAAGGTTAGATCTAATACCTGGAGTAGTTGTGATGGTTAGATATAGTACCTAGATAAATTGTCCAGGTTAGATATAGTATCTGGAGAAATTGTCAAGGTTAGATCTAGTACCTGGAGTTGTTGTCAAGGTTAAATCTAGTGACTGGAGTAGTTGTCAAGGTTAGTTCTAGTACCTGCAGAAGGTGTTACGTTTAGGTCTAGAACCTGGAGAAGTTGCAGAGGTTAGTGCTAGTACTAGGATAAGATTTAAATGCAAACGTTTAAACCTTGAGAAGTTGTTATGTTATACGTTAGTACCTGGAGAAGTTGTTAAGGTATACGTTAGTACCTGGAGAAGTTGTTAAGGTATACGTTTTAGTACCTTGAGAATTTGTTAAGGTATATGTTAGTACCTTGAGAATTTGTTAAGGTATATGTTAGTACCTGGAGAAGTTGTTAAGGTATACGTTAGTACCTGGAGAATTTGTTAAGGTATACGTTAGTACCTGGAGAATTTGTTAAGGTATATGTTAGTACCTGGAGAATTTGTTAAGGTATATGTTAGTGCATGGAGAAGTTGTTAAGGTATGTGTTAGTACCTAGAGAAGTTGTTAAGGTATATGTTAGTACCTTGAGAATTTTTTAAGGTATGTGTTAGTACCTGGAGAATTTGTTAAGGTATATGTTAGTACCTTGAGAATTTTTTAAGGTATGTGTTAGTACCTGGAGAATTTGTTAAGGTATATTTTAGTACCTGGAGAATTTGTTTAGGTATATGTTAGTGCCTGGAGAAGTTGTTAAGGTATGTGTTAGTACCTGGAGAAGTTGTTAAGGTATATGTTAGTACCTTGAGAATATTTTAAGGTATGTGTTAGTACCTGTAGAATTTGTTAAGGTATATTTTAGTACCTGGAGAATTTGTTAAGGTATATGTTAGTACCTGGAGAATTTGTTAAGGTATGTGTTAGTACCTGGAGAATTTGTAAAGGTATATGTTAGCACCTGGATAGCTCCACTGCATGGTCGAACTATAATGCATTCTATCCAAAGTCTGATAAATGCAGGGAAGGGTCCAAGAGCTGTAAAAATATAGGCATAATCAGCTCCAGACTTCTTTATCATACATCCTAGCTCAGCATAGCAATACGCACCTGCAATGTGTACAGTACTGTAAAGGTTTAAGCATTTCAGACATTGGTTGCATAAAATTTACCTAATTACGGTGAATCCGAAAGAAAATATACACCCTGTAATATGATTGATATATTACAACCATGAATAACGTATAGACGGTTTTCAATGTTTTAAGGTTAATTTCGGCGAAAAAAAAAGAAAATTGGTAATCTTTCACGTGAAATTGTAAAACTTGTTGAAATTTGCATTTTCATCAAAAATTCTAGCCTAGCTTAGCGCTTCGTAAACTATTGGAAGTGTCCAGAAAAGGTTCAATTCAATGTTTGAAAAAAATCGCGGATTTTTTTTGTTAAAAAAGGTTTTGTTTTATATAAAAAGGTCTTGTTTTATATAAAAAGGTCTTGTTTTATATAAAAAGGTCTTGTTTTATATAAAAAGGTCTTGTTTTATATAAAAAGGTCTTGTTTTATATCAAAACGACATCAAATAACCTGGGTAACTGTATGTCCATTTTTTTCTTAGCTGGACCGAATTTAAGGAATTTGAGCCAGGTCTAAAGACGGTTAAACCATGTTATATCTTAAATATACGAATCAGAATTTGCCCATGAACTGCAAGTTTAGAATTAGGATGAAGGGAGCCTTAATATACAAATAAGTAGTTGAATCCGCGGTGGGAAGTTCAGCGAACTAGCTCAAATTAATTAAATTCGGTCCCTTACCTATCATAGTAAATATCCCTGATATTGTCCAGACTACAAGAGACATATTCACACTGCCGGTTGATTGTAGGACTCCTGTAGGAGACACAAATATCCCACTCCCGATAATGCAACCAATGATGACCGTACACCCGTTCAAGAGGGTCATCTCAGCCTTGAGTTTAACTCCCTCATCCTTCACATCAATAGGAACCTTGGAGGGAAATTAGTTTTTGCTTTGTAAACATTTCATAAAAATATAATAAATGCGCAACCCATCTAGTTTCTTATAACTGATTAAGGTTGGAATAATATAGACAGAGAATACGGGACGGATCTCTAGTTAGGGACCAAACTAAAGTAAGGGATAAAACTAGAGTACAGGACGGAGCTAAATTACGGAATGAAACTGGGGTATGATACGGAATTAAAGAAGGGGACGCAGCCAAAGTACAGGCTGAAGGTAGAATAGTGGACGGAGCTAAAGTTCAGGATGAAACAGAGTATCGGACGGAGCTTAATTACGGAATCAAATAAGAGTACGGGACGGAGATAAAGAACATGATGAAACTAGAGTACGGGACGGATCTGTAGAAAAGGGTCAAACTAAAGTACAGGACGGATCTGAAGTATGAAATGAAACTAGAGTACGGGACGGAGAGAAATTACGGGGTGAATTTAACTAGAGTATAGCACGGAGCTAAAGTACGGCATTAAACTGGAATACAGAATAGAGCTAAAGTACGGTATTAAACTGGAATACAGAATAGAGCTAAAGTACGGTATTAAACTGGAATACAGAATAGAGCTAAAGTACGGTATTAAACTGGAATACAGGATGGAGCTAAAGTACGGTGTGAAATTAGAGTACGGGAAAGCTTGGTAAGAAAAGTTTTGCTTACTCAAGCATTATCGTTAAATTGTTGGGTTTTATATGAATCTTGTAATAACATATTATAAATACCAAGAAATATATAGACCAGGAACCGCCATATCTCAAGCGTCAAATCTGTGTACTGCAGTGGGAGGAGATCAAAACAAAGAATTCAGGGGCAACCCATAATTTTTGAGGGAAAAGGGCCCAAGGGGTGATATTGACCAGAAAGCCAAAAAGTATTCACTCTAGCTTGATATATTAGCTTGTTTACCTTGATAAATACATTTATTTTCAGTTTCGCCTGACGCATTTAAGCAATTGTTGCGGATCTATCCATATTAAGATTTACAGATTGTATTGGATTTATTGATCCCCCCTGCAGTAGAATATACACACATTGCGAAGTGCTACACATATTACTTCATTGATAATTCAAATATAAATAAAGTTATTATTTGTATATATACTAGATCATTAATTTATCCCTCTCTGTAAGATATTTTCAGTAATTTTCTAAAAAGTTTATTTTAAAAATAATTTTAAAATGGAAAAATGAAAATTTTTCGTGTTTGAATTATGGCAAAGCAGAGGGTCATTGATCTCAAGAATCTCGACCTCCGAGGTTGATTCATGGAGGCTATTTTTTGCTCTACCGGGCCCCTTCTAATCAGGCGAGTATACAGGATTTAGACAGGGGGGGGAGGAAGGCAAGATTTCGGGCGAAGCGCGGAATTTTTTTCTTGTCCCCCCTCTGGCCTTAAAAGTGCTGTTTGATTCTTTATTAAGTCTAGCTAACACATATCCCTTTTGTAGCCCATTGTAGTCTAAATTCAATGTATGTATTTATGTAAGCATAATGGTATCCCTTTGTATTGTTCTTTATTACTCTCTGAAGTCCAGTGTAGATTCCTGAGACTACTCCCCTTTGTAGCCGAATGTAGTCCTGATTCAAGGACTATAAATTATAACGGTATCCAGCTGTATAGCTCTGTATTACTCTCTGAAGTCCTGAGTAGTATCCTGAAGACTATCAATAGTCCTCCACCCTCTTTATTCACACCCAACCCTCCTATCCAAATGTAATCTCCCGTTGGCCTTCATGGGTTGCAGGAAGACATGCCAAACACTTGCATAAAGCATATGCCATACTTGTTCATTAAGTATGTGGGGGAGGGAGATTTTAGATGAAAGTGAACTAGTGAGGTCAAATTAAAAAATAAATTGCGCGAAGCGTCAAGAAAAATTTTACTCAGCACACCTGATTTTAACATTTGCCCATAAATCCCATAGGAGGGGGCAAGAGGACTACTGCCTTCCTCACCCCCTGTCTACGCGCCTGCTTCCAATAACTCATTTTGAAAAAGTAGACAAATGTGATCAATTGTCTAATATGGACTGTCCCTTTATCATATTGGATTCTTTAAAATGTTCACACCAAAATACGCCCCAAATAGACCACAATCCCTGTGTTTTTTTTGCATTGAAAATGTTCATATGTTATATGCATAATATATATTGCATATCTAAAAAGCTTAATTGCCTAATATCTATATAATACACATGTCTTTAATTGTCAAATATCAATATAATACACATGTATTTCATTGTCTAATATCTATATAATACATATGTGTTCAATTGTCTAATATCTATATAATACCCATGTGTTTAATTGTCTAATATCTATATAATACCCATGTTTTTAATTGTATAATATCTATATAATACAAATGTGTTCAATTGTCTAATATCTATATATAAAACATGTGTTTCATTGTCTAATAACTATATAATACACATGTGTTTAATTGTCTAATATCTATATAATACACATCTGTTTAATTGTCTAATATCTATAATACGCATGTGTTTAATTGTCTAATATCTATATAATACCCATGTTTTTAATTGTATAATATCTATATAATACATATGTGTTCAATTGTCNCAGTACAATACAAATCTAGACCAGTACAATACAAATCTAGACCAATACAATACAAATCTAGACCAGTACAATACAAATGTAGACCAGTACAATAAAATTCTAGACGAGTACAATACAAATCTAGACCAGTACAATACAAATCTAGACCAGTTAAATACAAATCTAGACCAGTACAATACAAATCTAGACCAGTACAATACTAATTTAGACGAGTACAATAAAAATCTAGACCAGAAAATACAAATCGAGACCAATACAATACAAATCTAGACCAGTACAATACAAATCTAGACGAGTACAATGCAAACCTAGACCAGTACAATACAAATCTAAACCAATACAGTACAAACCTAGACCAGTACAATACAAATTTAGACCGATACAATACAAATCTAGACGAGTACAATACAAATCTAGACCAGTACAATACAAATCTAGACGAGTACAATAAAAATCTAGACGAGTACAATACAAATCTAGACGAGTACAATACTAATCTAGACCAGTACAATACAAATCTAGACCTGTACAATAAAAATCAAGACGAGTACAATACAAAACTAGACCAGTACAATACAAAACTCCAGTACAATAAAAATCTTGACCAGTACAATACAAATCTAGACAAAAACAATACGAATCTAGACCAGTACAATACAAATCTTGACCAGTACAATACAAATATAGACCAATACAATACAAATCTAGACCAGTACAATACAAATCTAGATCAGTACAATACAAATCTAGACCAGTATAATACAAATCTTGGTCAGTACAATACAAATCTAGACCAGTACAATACAAATCTAGACCAGTACAATACAAATATAGACCAATACAATACAAATCTAGACCAGTACAATACAAATCTAGATCAGTACCATACAAATCTAGACCAGTACAATACAATTATAGACCAATACAATACAAATCTAGGCCAGTACAATACAAATCTAGATCAGTACAATACAAATCTAGACCAGTATAATACAAATCTAGGTCAGTACAATACAAATGTAGACCAGTACAATAAAAATCTAGACGAGTACAGTACAAATCTAGACCAGTACAATACAAATCAAGACCAATACAATACAAATCTAGACCAGTACAATACAAATGTAGACCAGTACAATAAAAATCTTGACCAGTACAATACAAATCTAGACCAGTACAATACAAATCACACATGTGTTTAATTGTCTAATATCTATATAATACACATGTGTTTAATTGTCTAATATCTATATAATACACATGTGCTTAATTGTGTAATATCTATATTATACACATGTGTTTAAATGATTAATATCTATTTAACACACGTGTTTAATTGTCTAATATCTATATAACACATGTGTTTAATTGTTTAATATCTATATAACACACGTTTTAATTGTCTAATATCTATATAACACATGTGTTTAATTGTTTAAAATCTATATAACACACGTGTTTAATTGTTTAAAATCTATATAACACATGTGTTTCATTGTCTAGTATCTATAAATAAAGGTGTATATAATTTTCTAATATCTATATAACACATGTGTTTAATTTTTAAATATCTTTAAATACATGTGTGTTAAGTTGTCTTATATAAATAAACATGTGTTCAAATGTATAATTATTAAAATTAAAGCCAGGTGTTGGTTTCTATGTCTTTAATCTTCCAATTAATCTATTCACACCACTTCTCCCGTCCGTCTATATCTTGCTAAAGTGAATAATTTCTAGAAAGCGAATTCAAGATGCCATTTAGTATCTATAGCTAGCTGTGTACTAGCCAGAACTAGTAGCTAAGTTCATTTTATTTAAAATGATTTCCTAACAATACTTTCCTCCTTGTACGTATATTCAAACACATAACAATCATAAATACAATTGAACTCAGAAATAAAATCTAGACGAGTACTATTTAAGTCTAGACAAGTACAATACAAATCTAGACCAGTACAATACAAATCTAGACCAGTACAATACAAATCAAGACCTGTAAAATACAAATCTACACCAGTACAATACAACTCTAGACCAGTACGATATAAATCTAGACGAGTACAATAAAAATCTAGACCAGAAAATACAAATCTAGACCAATACAATATTACAAATCTAGACAAGAACAATTCCAATCTAGACCAGTACAATACAAATCTAGACCAGTACAATACAAATGTAGACCAGTACAATAAAATTCTAGACGAGTACAATACAAATCTAGACCAGTACAATACAAATATAGACCAATACAATACAAATCTAGGCCAGTACAATACAAATCTAGATCAGTACAATACAAATCTAGACCAGTATAATACAAATCTAGGTCAGTAAGATACAAATCTAGACCAGTACAATACAAATCTAGATAAGTACAATAGATTTCTAGGTCAATACAAATTTAGAGAAATCCAATCTAAAATTGTTACAGTTCTTTATAACAACAATATTGCAAAGGTCATATTTTAGAATCATCCAGAGATGTAATCCTACCCTTCTAGAATATTTTCAAGATAGTGAAATTATTAATTAAATTTAAACTAAAGAAACGATCATTTTCGTCTAATTTGTTTATATCAAGCAAAGATTTATAAAATTAAAGCATGTATGGGCCGGGGTGGGAGATAGAAAGTCCCGTATATCCTAAAGGAGGTCAGCAGAGGTATATTTCTACACGGAGTAAAACTAGAAAATTCCGGTTCATACCATTCACCAGAGAGAATCAGAGTAGAGTAAAATCCAAGCCTGGATTGTTTGAACAAACTAATATGAATAAAAACTTATTATTTTGCCAATCTTTAGTTTGTCATCCAAGATGTTCAGACTATTAAAAATTACTAGATAAAAACAAAAATTCACGAAAACGGGCTCGAAGAAGTTTTTGATTAAAGATTATTTAATATAGTTTAGATTGAACTTCAATCGCTCAAAGAGCGATTTCAAAGATTTCATTCATTATTTATTCATCACAAACTATCAGGAAAAGGTAGATTTTTGTTTCCTTAGTTAAAGAGCCGGTGGTTGGAAATCGGGCATTGCCATTTTTGCATGGAGAGTCACTTAAAATTTCGCTTACAGTCTCTTTAAATAGTCACTTAAATTACGTGTATAATCCCTTTAATGCGTCGCAAATTTGAGCTTTGCAGTAGTATAAATTTTCTGATGCAATTTCCCAAAAGTTACATTCTTGACTTTACTCTAGAGAATCGATCCAAAAGTTAAAAATAAACTAGAATCTTTCCTTAGCACTGGATTGACTGTCCGGAGTAAACTCTCTCATGAGTTCCATCTCTGCCGGAGATCCATCCTTCTCCTTCACCAAACCCATCCTGCTCCAGGTACTCTACAGGATACGCAGATTTATAACAGGATCACAAATCACTCATTCTTTCACGTTAGACTGAATTTAATATCTTGAGATAACTATTAGGGTTTTCCCAGAAATGTTTTACGTATTAGAAACTGCCTGCCAGGCACTTTACTTCTGATACATGCACTTCAAATCTACTTTTTCTCATTCTAAAATCTGTATTCAACATCTTGGTAATTTCAAACCAATTTCTGTAAATTGTAATTTCATACTGATTATTTTATTCTTTCAAATATATATTTTTTTAATTTGTTGAAGTCAAGGAATTGATTCCTAGCCTCATTCTCTAGTTTTCTAATTCTTATATCAGTCCAACATAATCTCAGAGGTTTACAGATTATCAGGTTGCAATTATATAGGGACTAGATAATTATAGTTTGTGGTTCCTTTGAAAAGTAATAACTAATCATAATTATTTTAATTTATAACACTAGGAGATAGATTCTTAAAATTAGATTTCTCTGCAAAAATGTTCTCGTTTAGTAGCTGATAAAACATTTTCTTGTTTTATATCAAAAATATATTCTATCACGAAAACAAAAAACATAAAAAAGTGATTATGAATGCAGAACTTGTTGCCATTCAATAAGATGAATATCGACTTATATAATTCAGTACACAATAGAAAGCATTTTCTAGACTGGACACACATACAGATTCTGTTATGTATCTAGCATAAATTGGATATATTTACTTCTTTTAGACAACTTCTCAGCATATTGCAGGAAGACGTTAATTTTAAGCGAAGTTGCTGATGCGACTTAGAAACCGCGTGACTATGCTATTTTTATTTTATTCCCGGAGTCAAAGGCAAACTTGTTTTGTTGCATATTAGGACCTTAAACCTTGAATTATAGTTAGGGTTTTGAATGTTAGGTGACTGTGAATGGGCTGAAATGTTTTGAGGGAATTAACCCATGGGTGCTAGGCTTCAAAAAATTTTGACATTTTTTTTCAAAATTTATTTTTTTTCAAAATGAATTTTTTTTTCCACGGGCAACGCCGGGCACTTGATATAGTATATAATATATTGATAAATATGAAGAATCTAAATTCAGTGGTATTCAGATAACAGTGCAATAATTGTCGTCTTTTTTATTCTTTTTGTTTTGAAATGATGCTACGGATATGAATGTGATTTGCAACTGATTTATAAATATATTTTTTAAACGAGATTTATCAGTTGACATAATTAAATAAACCTTGGTGTCATTTAACAAAGTAAATGATGAAAGAAGATGAAACCATCTTACCGTTTTCTGGATACTACTGCAGATGAACTGGATTCAATTGAATTGCAAATTGAATTTTGATTAATTTTGAAAATATCAAAGAGTCGGAAAACAATTTAAAACTCTAAATTAAAAGTTCACTACTAATTACTACTATAGGGTGGATCAAAAATATTGGCGGGTTAGTAAGAGCCATAGAGAATAGAATATATAGAGAGGAATTAAAAGAATCTCTCGGTTTGAATTTTGTCAGTCCCTTTCAGCCTGAAAGGAGTTCAAAGTGTACAAATCATGTAAATCAATAGATTTTAATTTCTGCTATATAGAATCACATAAACATAACTGTCACTACCATTCTAAAATTTTAAAAATATAAAGTTTTAACTTTAATGTTGAATTATGCCTGCAGGGTTGAGGTTTAGTTCTCCCCTTAAACTCCGTATGGTTGATACAGCCTAGCTGTAAAGCAGTAGTACTGAGTACAGACTACAGACCACGCTAGACTTTAGTTTACTCTGGGGTTAGAGAGTCCAGGACCCGGCTTCAGGGTATCGGAACCCGCAGTAGGGATTTCATCAGCTGGCCTCCGTTTCTTTACTCCGTCCTACTCACATACAGAATATACATATAATCACACTTTACTCCATCCTTCTCACATACATACAATCATACAGAATATACATATTATCACACTTTACTCCGTCCTTCCTTTTTTACTATATGTATCCTTACTTTAAATCCTCTCTGCTTTACTCCAACCTTCCTCTTCATCTACTCTTCTTTACTCCATCCTTTCTCATTATCCTCTCTGTTTTACTCCGTCTTTCTTTCTTATCCTCTCTTCTTTACTCAATCCTTCCTCCTTATCCTCTATTTTTTACTCCATCCTTCCTCCTTATCCTCTCTTTTTTACTCCATCCTTTCTCATTATCCTCTTCTCTTTACTCCATCTTTCCTCCTCATCCTTTCTGCTTCAGTCCATCCTTCCTCCTCATCCTCTCTGCTTTGCTCCAACCTTCCTCATTATCCTCTCCTCTTAACTCCAACCTTCCTTCTCATCCTCTCTGCTTCAGTCCAACCTTCCTCATTATCCTCTCCTCTTTACTCCAACCTTCCTCCTCATCCTCTCTGCTTTACTCCATCCTTCCTTCTTATCCTCTCTTCTTTACTCCATCCTTCCTCCTTATCCTCTCTTCTTTACTCCATCCTTCCTCCTCATCATCTCTTCTTTTCTTGCAATTTTGTACAGTTAAATGAATACCAATAAATGAATACCAAATTTGAGAAGCCACGGAACCTCTAAAATATTTAACATGGACTGAAAAATGAATTGAGTCTTTGTAACAAACTCTGATTTTCTAATACCTATATTTATCCACCTGATGGTGTAAATCTTTGATATTTCAAACTTAGATTCCTTCATGTAACAGAATTGAAACTTTGAAATATCTAAGGTTGCAAAGATATAGGGATTATAAAATCACAGTTTGAGACAAAGACTCAATTCCTTTAGCATAAAGAGAAGGTGAACGCTTGGAGATATTAATTCTATATATATAATCCATAGATACAGTATTTTATCTAGGGTACAGATTTAAGAGATATATGTTCAGACTTTTTTATCTCTCAAAATTAACAATGAAGTAAGAATTCCGACACAGGATCAATTCAGTTTATAAAAAAAATATAGCTTGGGAACCCAGCTAGCTGTGCCAGGAGTTCTGAACAGGTTTTCAAACAAACTCAAGAACATCCCTTTGATGAATTTACAAATCAAAATTTTAGGCAAAACAGTCAAGGGGTTTATGAGTTAAGATCGGATGCCTACAAACAAACAGACAGACAAACAGCGGTTAATTATTGTATCACTATAGCTTGGGAACCCAAGTTTGCCTAGAAACGAATATTCCTTTATATAAGTCAACCAACTCAACTTAGACTTCTTAAACCAGACATAAGAACATTCTCGTGGGTTTACAGAGCTCCACAATCAAAATTTGTGGCAAATCGGTCAAGAGGTTTCTGAGTTATGATCGGACATTCGAGCAACCTACTATTGCTACTTTATCTATATAATAATTCTCTTCGCTCATATATATATATATTGAATATATAGAGAGGAATTAAAAGAATCTCTCGGTTTGAATTTTGTCAGTCCCTTTCAGCCTGAAAGGAGTTCAAAGTGTACAAATCATGTAAATGTTCACAAATTATATGCAGTAGGGTACATTAATACAGTATGTTCCCTAGACTATCCATTTCAATTTCGAATTTTTTAAACTGTTAAATAAACTTTATAATGAATTAGGTGAATAAAAACATCATTTGATTTATAGTTATAACGGAAAATCAGCGTTTGTAAAGTGAAAGACATATAGCTATGTGAAATGATCATTGGTCAATTATGAAACCAGCCTATTTCATAATTTGGTTTTCTTTTAACAATAATTTTAGATTTTCTATAAAAGGATATTCCTGGGCCCAACAGGTTATATACCATAAATATGTGAAGTACACCTGCAATATGGAAACAGTACAACAAAATGGCCGTTTTACACTTTTTTCCAGTAAATTCCTATCTATATATTCTATTCTCTATGGTAAGAGCCAAGAAATGTATAGACCAGGAACCACCATTTTAATTGATGCGTCAAATCTGTGTACTGCAGTGGGAGGAGATCAAAACAAAGAATTCAGGGGCCATGCACCATTTTTTATGGAAAAGGGTGGAATAAAAATATATTGCTATTGTATTTTCCATATTGACCAGAAAGCCAACTTGATATATTAACTTGTGATTTTTTGTTGGACTGTAATATCACATCAGAGCTGTAGTCCTTTACCTTCAACTTCCGTGGGGGCACAGGGTTTGTTTACATTCCTCCTCACAAAAAATTGATTTAAATACAGGGTGTTCCAAACAACTTCAAAGAAGCAGAACGACTTGAAGGTCGTCTATGATATTCGAAATAATTTGCGGCGTTTATTTGTTAATGTAATTTTCATTTCTTCTTTGGTCCAAAGATAAAAGAGGCTTTTCTCGAAGTAGCCGAGGACAGATTGAAGACGAGATCCGTCCTCCTGAAAGATTTACTCAGACATAAAATCCAGGTGTACCAGGTGTACCAGGTGTACCAGGTGCCACAAAATGAATTTACTAGACAATTTATTTTAACTTGTACATATTTACTTTGCGCTAATATTCTTTAGTAAACAAGAAAAAAGAGTTTGATAACACTTTCGTACGCCAAGAGTCATTTTCGGATGAGCATCGTTTCTTAATATTCAAAGTTTTTAGAGTTTTAAAAGGCTCAAGAACTTGAGATGTAAAACCTATTTCTAGATATCATGCTATACAAGTTTATTTTTATGAACAAAACGATTTTTCAGAACGATTAGAATTTGTTTTTGTTTTGAAAAATCGTTTTGGTCAATATCTTTGATCGAGAAAACAAATTCGCAAAATGAAAATAAAGCTAACTTATCAAGAATATATTTTGCAATTAAAGGAATTGAGTCTTTGCCACAAACTCTGATCTTTTACTCCCTATATATTTACAACCCAATATCGTAGACCTTAGATATTACAAACTCATGAATTGTGTTAATTCAAATGAAATATAAAGATTTACACCTTTAGATTGGCAAGATATAAGCATTAGAAAATTTGAGTTTGTGACAAAAAGTCAATTCCTTTATATCTCGTATTTAACACCCGCCAACTTTTTAAATCCACCCTATACAAATTACAACTAAAATATGTTCCTTATGATTTAGACGATTTAAAGATGTTACAGCATTCATGAATTTTTTAGACATTTGGTATTTTTCAAAATAAAAGTAAAAAAAATATGTTGTAGGTCATATATGAAATACATTAAAATATGGTGTAGGTTATATTTGAAATACATTAAAATTTGTTGTAGGTTATATATGAAATACATTAAAATATGTTGTAGGTTATATATGAACTACATTAAAATATGGTGTAGGTTATATTTGAAATACATTAAAATTTGTTGTAGGTTATATATGATACATTAAAATATGTTGTAGGTTATATATGAACTACATTAAAATATGCTGTAGGTTAAATATGAAATGCATTAAAATATGCTGTGGGTTATATATAAAATACATTAAAATATGTTGTAGGTTATATATGTAATACATTAAAATATGTTGTGGGTTATATATGAATTACATTAAAATATGTTGTAGGTTATATATGAAATACATTAATACATGTTGTAGGTTATATATGAAATACATTAAAATTTGTTGTGGGTTATATATGAAATACATTAAAATATGTTGTAGGTTATATATGAAATACATTAAAATATGTTGTGGGTTACATATGAAATACATTAAAATATGCTGTAGGTTATATATGAAATACATTAAAATATGTTGTGGGTTATATATGAAATACATTAAAATATGCTGTGGGTTATATATAAAATACATTAAAATATGTTGTAGGTTATATATGAAATACATTAAAATATGTTGTGGGTTATATATGAAATACATTAAAATATGCTGTGGGTTATACATAAAGTACATTAAAGTTTGTTGTAGGTTATATATGAAATACATTAAAATATGTTATAGGTTATATATGAAATACATTAAAATTTGTTGTAGGTTATATATGAAATACATTAAAATTTGTTGTAGGGTATATATGAACAACATTAAAATATGTTGTGGGTTATATATGAAATACATTAAAATTTGTTGTAGGGTATATATGAACTACATTACAATGCTGTAGGTTATATATGAAATACATTAAAATTTGTTGTAGGTTACATATGAAATACATTAAAATATGCTGTGGGTTATATATAAAATACATTAAAATATGTTGCAGGTTATATATGAAATACATTAAAATATGTTGAAGGTTATATATGAAATACATTAAAATTTGTTGTAGGGTATATATGAACTACATTAAAATTTGTTGTAGGGTATATATGAACAACATTAAAATATGTTGTGGGTTATATATGAAATACATTAAAATTTGTTGTAGGGTATATATGAACTACATTAAACTATGCTGTGGGTTATATATGAAATACATAAAAATTTGTTGTAGGGTATATATGAAATACATAAAAACATGGCCAACGAAAAAAATTCTTTTATAAATTTATTTAATAATAGTATAACTTGATACAGTATTCTGAATGAATAATGCGGTCTGAAAACAAACTATTCTCTTACTACAGCATCAAAACATTGGAAAACAATTAGATAATTAATTACAGTGTTTAGGATCCGGATCCGCAAGTTTTTTGGCTTCCTGGATCCGGATCCGGATCCAAGGGGCAAAATATCAACCAAAACTGCAAAAAAAAATGATTATTCTCAAAACCCAAATATGAACAAATGAAAAAAAGAGATTATAAAAATTTCCTGATTTTTGAATGGTTCATCAAGTTTTTGCATAAAAATAAGAGAAAAAAAATAAGACAAAAATGTGAAAATTCTGCTTTATTAAAAATTCAGTAAATTTTAAAGAAATAACCTGGATCCGGATCATTTTTATCCAGTGCGGATCCAAGATCCGGATCCGCATCAAAATTAAATGGATCCTAAGCACTGAATTTAATTATGATCTACATCAGAATTGGAAAGAATCATTTTTAATTAAAATCCAGAGAAAATATTTTGTTCATATTATTTTAAAAATTTTAATTTTTAGAGATAGAAAAATGTGTTCCAGCGAACACTATAGAACACAGAAGCGTAAAAGATAAAAATTTAATTAATCAGCCCTTAGCTTCTAAATTTTAATGAAAAATATTTATTCTTGTAAAAAGTCGCTTAAGTTTTTAATTTATCAGTGAGTAAGTTGTTCCAGAAGTGAGAACTCAAGTGTTGTGAATCTCGAGATCAAACCTTGATCTCAATCTTATTCCCTTCTATCTTATATCATTCCTCTTCAATATCCCATGTGGTGTTCATACCCCGCAGGGATAACTTTTATTGGAGGATTACGCATTTGACCTCACATTGTATATCGAGATCAAACGTGATTTACAATACTCTAGCTCAGACTTCAGGAGCCGCTTGTTTTTGAGTCAAATATTTTAAAAAAAACGATGAGTCAAAAGTTAAAGAAGTTAATTGTTAAAGGAGTCAATAATCAAAGGATTCCTTTGTTAAAGATGCCAAAGGGTACATGGAGTCAAGATAAGCCACAAGGAGTCGATGAAATGAATTGACATTATGAAAGAACAAAGGAAAAATGTATAAATTAATATTTTTGAATGTCCAGCTAATGTTAAAAATGTCTGATTTGCATTAAAATATTGCACTCAAGATTTGTAAGGCTAGGATCGAACTGATAGTAAATAATTCAGCTAAATATACAAAATTTAATCACTTAAAAAATAAAGCATTTTAATGAAACACTCATTAAAAAGCCATTTTAAAATAGATGATTTAATGGTAACATTAAGTGACTAGAAAATCTTTTAAAGTAGTAAAATTAAAATGTTCGTACAACACGCTATGTACAATGTACATATAGAAAATTATGAAAGTTAATTACTATATTTTGTGTATTAAATTAGTTCATATATTTAATAAATATTAATTAGAAAGAATAAAGAATTAAGTAAAAGTATGAAACATTTCTTTAATGTTAAAAAGTATGTGAATCCAGTGACAATCTTAATATCCTCAAATAAAAATCATTTGTGAGCTTGTAACATTCAACTGCAGTGGTCGGCGATTATATCAATACAATGAAGACGACTTTTTTAATAATGCTTTGATTCCTAATCCTAACAAGCACTTTTCAAATTACAAGTTCACAAGTAAAGAAAGAGAAGCTGTTTGAAAGATTGGTATAAGAAATCAAAATTGAAATAGAAAGTAGTCTTTCTTGTATTGATATACACGACGACGACTGTAGTGCTTTAAACGATCACAAGCCTGGATTTTTTTAGTTTGAGTGATATAAGACTGACAAGGGCAATGCGTTTAGAAAATAACTCTTCAGTAGAGAAACGGTGTAGGCCTTAAATATTCAACTTTAATATCAAATATTTGTAATAAGTGATCACGGGAACTTTTAACTTTTAGACATCAACAACCATCTTCTTGTGGACATCCGTGTTGCCGACAATGCTGCAAAACTCTTCAAAACTTATTCGTCCATCGTCGTCTTTGTCGGCGAACAGAATAGTTTTATCGACGATTTGTTGGAGCTGAGTATCTTTTAGGTTATTTCCAACCATCATTTTTAGCACCTAAATAACATTTATATATGTGTATATAAAAACGATTTTTAGAATCAAGGATTTCGGAGATACAAATGAACTTAAAAGAGCCGGGAAAGGAATTGAGTCTTTGCCACAAACTCTGATTTTCTAATCACTATATCCTTGGAACCAAATGTTGTAGACCTTAGATATTTCAAACTATGAATTCTTTTAAATCAAATAATCTGAGTTTGAAATATCAAAGGTTTACAAGATCGGGATCTAAAGATATTGGGGTTTAAACATTTGATTTGTTCCAAAGACTCAATTCCTTTTTGAAATTGTATATTACTAGCCTTAGAGGGCGCTTCGCGCACATCTTCTAAATTAATGGTGAACATGTTCTCTTTGTGTACATCGTAAAACAAAACAAAAATAATTCGCGGATTTTCACAAAAAATTTCGTGGATTTTCAAAATTTTAAAAAATTTAATGATAACCTTAAATATTTTACTTCCTTCTAATGTTTGTAATATATTTTCTAATTCGGGAAAATAAACGGCGATTCTAAGAAACCACACAAAATGCTAATTTTTATTAATAATTTAAAAGTATATATATGTGTTCTAAATTCTTCATTCAATGTCGAATCGTTTTTTTATCGTTTTCACATTTTTTTATTATAATAAAGATATTATAAAGCCTCATAAAACCAAATTTTAACACGAGACAGTTTTAAAATCATGAAATATATATAAAAGTTTTAAAAAACGATCCAAAGCGGTTACCAAGACTAAAAGAAGGGGCTCTGATAGACCCCAAATATTGGAGAACCCGGACCACCATCCATACATCAACTTTTGGGGAAATAAAGAAAAAGGAGGTAAAACGCTTGATATTTTAAGTCCCATTCTCCTTATGACGTTCTAATTATTTAGAAAATATATATCCCTGGGTATTCCAACCAATGCTCTTATCTTCATCGACTATTATCTGTATAATCTTCTTTCATGTAAAGTTTTTGTTTTTATTTTGTTATCTTTAGTTTTGTAACTAGGGCTAATTGACAAGATAACTCTAATCTTTAGAAAATAAATAAATAAATTGAGATAAAATACGAGAAAATGTTTCTAGTGTATATAAAAGATTTGAATTAAATATAAAAATCAATGGAAAAATTAATTTAAAAAGCTTGAGAACTTTTACTGAAAGTTAATTGGGAATACAATATTCATGGATTCATCAAAATACAGATTTGTGCGACTGAATATTTTTTTAACCGAGTGTCTCATTTAATATAAAAACCAAAATAAGCACAGAATACTTAAAAAGTGTTGTTACCACAAAAAATTATATCAACCCTAATTCAAAAAAAAAATTATCAAATCTTAAATAAAGCATCTGTTTCAACCCGCAAATCCTAACATAGAGTGCACGAACCAATAGATGTGGAGCACCCTGGATATCATCAAAAAAAATTTTATTAATAAAAAATGTTTTTCCCTTTCCTGGCCTCTGCAATAGAAATGCGCAAGTCGCTTTTGAAGAGAAACTATAATTTAAAAAAAAATTTAAGAGAGACATGGACATTGGACACCAAATGTATATTTGATCAGACCATGGGTTTTGAATTTGATGGTACGTTGTGAATCCGACATTCCGACATTGGAAAGTTATTTAAATTACTTTTACAGTTCCTTTAACAAAGACAATCTAAAATCTAGGCTATTTTGATAAATTTTGTTAAGGGTTCATTATTTAGGTCTTCTCTCACACTTTTTCACTTCACTTTTTATTTTAACCAGCGAACAGTAGGTCACTACTTTTATACCACACTGCTAACATTTCTTCTAAATCAATTTTCACTTTCCTGTTATAAGGTCTGATTTATAATAATAGTCACCTAAGTTTTGTATCCTTGTCTCCTTTAACACTGAACTGTGAAACCCCTTGAATAAACTCCTTAAAATCAACTTCTCCGTTACCGTCATCGTCGAAGATTTCTAGAAAAAAATTCTTTAGTAATTTAATGAATAATTTTGTTTATCTTAAAATATTAATCTTCGGTTAGAATGCTGTTTGCAGTGTATATGATTACGTAAAAATGCATCTCCGCTTTTCTTGAGTAAATTTAGTACATTATGTGACGAATTTTCTTACCGCAAATTCTACCTTTCAGAGAAAGTAGCTATGCAAATTTAACTTGAAAAAAAACAACGTTTACAACAATTACTTATCAATATGGGTCTACGATTATAAAGTACGATCTTTTAAGATTTCTCTTTATTTAGGACGAAAATAGATCTATTTTAAATCAAGATATATGATTGGAAGTTCCATGAAATAATTTATACTTCAAATTCTGGAAGGAATATTAACATAGCCAGCCTGGGCAGAGTGGTGGATTTTCTGTTATATTCTTAGCTTGAATTTTTTTTTAATGTTTGAAAGATGCATACTGCAGAATGTGTGCTGCATGTGTATTGTGTAGTGGTTAATGAATATTAACTGTTTTAATTAAGAGTTTATTAATAATAATATTATTGTTTAACAACCCGCATTCGTTCATGCAGTACACATTCCTGGATATTACATACATTCTCCCGCTTTAAATACACAACACAACCAACTTGAATTAATATATTAGCATAGTTAAAACATTCTTTAATCACATTTTTCAAAATGCTATACAAAAAATATCAACATAAAAAATTTAAAAAATCAAGCGTTTCTCGATGAATCCATTTTCATATTTACAGGAAGCATTTAAAATGTTTAAATGTTTTGAATTAAATAAAAATATGTACAACTACAGCAAACCTGTGATCCAGGTATCATTTCTAAAACTAGGTTTACCTATCACCCTCTGTACTAAAGGGTTCTGCTGGAGCTCCGGGAGTGACATGAACTCGTCTACTGACAAGGACCCGGAGTTATCTAGATCCAGCTTCTTAAACCTAGAAAACAAGGTCTATAACAAGATAAAACTAATAAAATTCTGATCACAACAAAAACAATTTTTAATTCAAGTTCTTCGGACTGAGAAAAATACAAAAACAATAGAGAAAAATAAAATAAATAGAATTTAAACTTCTAGTAAAAAATAAGGGTTTTGCAATAAATACAAAGAAATTATAATTCAACTTTTTAAATTAGATCCCCGCGGTTTTTTATATTTTCTTTTCAAGTTTAGACATCTTAAAAATTTAGAAGCAAAGAACTTGAACATCACCTAAAATAATTGTGAGCATAAAAAACAAGATCAATTTCAAGAAAATAACAAGTTGTAAATCGTCCCCTCTCGTAAGCCTTACAAATTAGACGAATCAGACAAATCAGACAAATCAGACAAAAACGAGAAATTAGACATATCAGACAAATCAGACAAAAACGAGAAATTAGACATATCCGACAAATCAGACAAATCAGACAAATTAGACAAATCAGACAAATCAGACAAATCAGACAAATCGTGACAAACCTTTTCCCTAATCTCTTAATTTCGTCTGCGTCAAAGGTTGCGCACATGTCCAGGGGAAGGGACGCTTCGTTTCCCATTCTTTAATCTCGGCAGCTTGAGCTGAAATAGAAGAGGCTAAATCAGAGCTAGAAAAGATAAGATCTAGAAAAGATAAGTTCTTGAAATATATGATCTAGACAAGATAAGTTCCAGAAAAAATAAGTTCTTGAAATATATGATCTACACAAGATAAGTTCTAGAAAGGATGAGTTCTTGAAATATATGATCTAGACAAGATAAGTTCCAGAAAAAATAAGTTCTTGAAATATATGATTTACACAAGATAAGTTCTAGAAAAGATGAGTTCTTGAAATATATGATCTACACAAGATAAGTTCTAGAAAAGATGAGTTCTTGAAATATATGATCTAGACACGAGAAAATCTTGCCAAGATAAGATCTTGCCAAGATAATATCTAGACAAGATAAGATCTAGACAAGATAAGATCTAGACAAGATAAGTTCTAGACAAGATAAGTTCTGGAAAATATAAGATCTAGACAAGAGAAGGCCTAGACAAGATAAGTTCTAGACAAGATAAGTTCTGGAAACTATAAGAGAAGATCTTGCCAAGATAAGATCTTGTCAAGATAAGATCTTGCCAAGATAAGATCTTGCCAAGATAAGATCTTGCCAAGATAAGATCTTGCCAAGATAAGATCTAGATAAGATAAGATCTAGAAAAAATAATATCTAGACAAGATAAGCTCTTGATAAGATAAATCTAGACAAGATAAGTTCTAGGCAAGATAAGATCTAGACAAGATAAGATAAGATCTGGACAAGATAAGATAAGATCTAGACAAGATAAGATCTAGACAAGATAAGTTCATGATAAGATAAGATATAGACAAGAAAATATCTTGACAATTGATAAAATCTCGTCAAGAAAAGTTTAGACAAGAGAAGATCTTGTCAAGATTAGATATCTAGACAATATAAGATCAGAGAAGTATAGATCTAGACAAGTTATAAGATTGTAAAACTCATAGAGTAATAAAACGAAGAGGTGAAGCTTAGCTCAGATTTACACAACCGACCTGTCTTTTAATTAATTAATAGACAGGTTGGTTGTGTACATTACGATATGTTTACGTGTCTAACGCTGTACACTTGTATATAGAGCGATCGTATTTCTAAAGGGGGATTTTATGGAATTGACCAATTTTTAGATTTTCTTTCTTCATTTAAAGAGAATTCTAGGATGTTGACTGCAAACATTTGACAATCTTCAAATTTGTAGGTTTTCAATTTATTAGCTAAAAGTTCTGTCAAAAATATTAAGTTTCTAGGGCATGAATTTAACTGAAAACATTCTTATTTCAAACATTTTTTTATTGTTTCTTCTCTTCAACTCTTTATCAGTGTATGCAGGGTTACCCAAATAGATTGTAGTACAATAGATGGCAACGTAGAATTTGTACACTCTCAGTACAGTTGTATTCTGTCGTCACAAGTGTCAGTTCAGTTTTTGTGTCGGACAAAATTATTAATAATATTGATAATTTTAGAATAAAGTGCTACCCGGCATCTCAGTGAGGCAGTTCTTGAGTTTAAAACATATAAATTTAAAAGAAATATTTCAAAATATTTAAATTGTTTTGTCAATTTGTTTCTCACTGAAAAAAATCTAATTTTATGAAGAAAATACGCAACATAAATGTTCATCGTTCACATTAACAAAAATATTGGAGGAGCAAGGCCTATTCTTGGGTCTAACAGCAATCTAGGCCTTTAGCTCAATCCTTGGCTCAAGCTCACTCAGCTGAATCAATACTACTCAGTATTCTACGCATGCGCAGATATATCCTTGTCCTCGACACACACACAAACATACACACACACACAGCTTTCTCATTACAACTTGTTAGTTCTAGTTGTATGATAAAAAACCTGTTAAATGGGTTGAGTTTTAATGAAAACCGTTAAAAGGAAAATAAATAATATCTGCACGCAATTCGCGCGGCCATGTGGACGCACTTTTCGTTAAAAAGTAAGAACTTTTGTTGGAAACATGTTAATGTCGAAGCAAACAAACTACTCACGAAATTTCATAAATTAAATCAGTTGTTTTTTTATTTGGGGAATAATTTTGAAAAAGCTTTTATTTTTAATCGTCTTTGTTTTTTTATTCAGACTTTACGGGGCATTCGCGCTAAATGATACGTACACTAGGAATGCCGCTGAGTAAAAAAAAAATCAGAGAACTTTAATTTGACAAGTAGTGAATTAAATAATGAGAAATTAATCCGATCGGATATTGAATAATGACTGAAAGAATCGCCTATTTCATCCGTGTATTATTTTTGTATCATCTACGGTTGAGCTACGCATGTAAACATCTTTAATCAAATAAACTAATGAGAATTAGCTCAAGTCATGTTACGTCATGCAGAATGACGTGAATCGAACGGTTGAATAATTGAACCTGTAATTTTTCAGACTAGTAGGTTTCACTCACAATTTTATTGTTCTAAAACCGTAATTATGATGGAGGACGCCGGAGAGGATGTTCTCAGGCAAAGGCCAAGCATGGTTCTTACATTTTTTAAGAGATTAGGACAGGTGAAACAAAATTATAACTTAAATATAATATTGTTTTGTTGTATTTTAATGATAAAGTAAGAAGAAGAATTTCAAAAGTTATTTATTATGTAAGCCTATATTGGTGCCCTGTATGCTATGCATGTAAATTTTGAATCATCATTTTACCATTTTTAAATGATTCAATTTTTTATATTTATTTTATGTTATGCCCATCAAATACTAATTGAGAGATTTCTATATCCATTTATTTCTACTCATGTTTAAAAGCTTGGGTTTACCCCCCCCCCCCATTTTAAAGTCATATATCTTCACCTTAAAATTTTCCGAAGAGGGTGGGGGGGACTTTTGACTGTTGCCCAGGGTTAAAAGGGGAATTCCCTAAAATATTTACTAGATAGACAGATACTTTTTTGAATTTTATGAACAGGGTTATAAATATATATTAATAATTCACCCTCTTGTAGACCTACCAGCTGATGTTGGACCGGTGGACCCCTTACACTATGAGCAGATGGGCCACAACGGTCTTCCTTATTCTCGCATTCATCGGTAGAATTATAATCGCCCAGGTAAACATTTTTCCATTCTTGGATTTATTAGTTCAGGTGTTTTTAAGGTGCAGGCATGATTTTATGTTGCTGTCGTTAGTTTTAAGTGAATCTCCCAGGGGTGTATGTTTTCTTGAAAATTTTTTTTGTCTTAGGGTGATATTTGGTGATTTGGGGAAAATATTAGGGGGAAAAAAAAGAATGAAAAAATTACCTTTTGATGTCTAATATTTCTTTTACCCCCCAAATGATGAAAAAATTCTGAAAAATATAACTCCTTGGATTTAAATATTGCCATGTCCTATTCATAATGATAGCAATAATTTTTAGCTGATCAATAATTTAGAAGATATGAGTCGTGTTTTCTTGCTTGAAAAGAGTTAATTTTTAACAAATTCCTCAACTGTTACTGCAAATCACTATTTCAGTAAAGCTAACACTGAAAATTCTCAATTTTAAAAGTAACCTCAGATCTCATTCTTGATCAAACAAAGCTGGTATGGGTACCGTTGTGGATCGTACATGCTAATCTATAAAAAGAAAACAATTAAGGTTTAGAGGAGCACTTGATTTTCTTTCTGTTCTGCGGGGTTAGTATATTGTGTTGGTATGGTTTAACCTATTGGCTAGCTATTTTTTTTTCAACAAGGATCGGTTTGTTTTAGCTATTTGTGTTTTTAGGGTTGGTATATTGTGACCTACGCGCTAGCTATTTATCATCTCAATCTGTTCCTGGCGTTCCTTACTCCTAAAATAGATCCGGCTATGTCAGAGTTGGATGATGATGGTAAGAATAATGCTTTGTTATAAGTTTATCAATTTTCAATCCTCATCTCCCGCCAACTCCTTTCACTCTCAGGTCTAGATTTATTCAAATAGTATAGTGCTTGGTAACTGCTCCATCGGGAGTAGATGGATATCCCTCATGTACATGTGATTGTGTCTGGTAAGAGGGTTGTTCCAATATTCAACCATTATATTTTCTCTTGCTTTTGGTAATTGTTTGACATTCAAGTCATTAATTACCCTGGGAAGGGGTAGTGAAAATTTGGGCTTTTACTTTCTAAGATATGGGGGGGGGGGTATATCTAATCAAATGCTTATAATCCTTGAGTTTAAGATTTTCCTGTATTAACCGTGCTGACCAAATAGATTGTAGTACAATAGATGGCAACGTAGAATTTGTACACTCTCAGTACAGTTGTATTCTGTCGTCACAAGTGTCAGTTCAGTTTTTGTGTCGGACAAAATTATTAATAATATTGATAATTTTAGAATAAAGTGCTTTTCTTACAATGAAATAAGTGCAATTTTATGTGTTCTTTAGTTTCTGTTTTTACACTTCTTTATCTAATCTTGGAAAACATCTCAACTAATGTGAGAAAATTTCGCTTTCCTTGTTATATTTGACACTTGTGACGTCGTGTATAATTTGTTAATTTCTCTGTTGCCACCTATTGTACTTGATAATCTATTTGGTGCTGACCGAATGTTTAGAAGGACCTGAGCTGCCGACCAGACAGAACGAGGAGTTCCGTCCCTTCATCCGTAGATTACCAGAGTTTAAGTTCTGGTACTCCGCAACAAAGGCAACGGTGATCGCCTTCACGTGTACATTCTTTGAGTTGTTCAACGTCCCTGTGTTCTGGCCGATCCTTGTCATGTACTTCCTTACTCTCTTCTGTATCACCATGAAGCGACAGATCAAGGTATAGAACGGTGCCGACATCAAAGTGTCACGTGTCAAATTAAAATAATTTATTTTCTGCAGTAAAATGTATGCCATCCAAATTTACCGTCACTGTTAACATTCCTCTCCCCTCTTTATGTTTCCCTTTTTCCACTTTTTACCTTGACATTTCATTATAATTGCGCAGTCCCCCTTTAATTCAATACTTAATACTTACTTTGTACACTTGGCACCCAAAGTTGTTACAGATTATTTTTTATATTGTGCATTAATTTCCAAATCCAATAATTGCTAAAAGTAGACTTGAATATGATTTGCGCTTCTATCAATGATCGATCTCAAAGATCTTTGCATAACTTTATATTTACATTTCTTAATTTCTCTTTAACTATCTCTTTTTCAGCACATGATTCGGTATAGATACATCCCCTTCACCTGGGGAAAACCTAAGTTTCAGGTTCAGATTTAGATTCTTTTCCGGGTTCAATATTCTTCCAAAATTGATATTAATAAATAAAGTTTTGGATTTTCCGTATTATCCACGATACTGAACTCTTGTGTTAATATCTTTTTTATAATTTCATACTTTTTTTACAAAATAATTTCCTGGGATTTACTTTTAAAAATGGTAATTTTTAATGGCTCCACTCTTTTTCATTCATAATTTTCGCAACAACAACCATCATCTTGGTTTTTTAAAGCTATGTTTGAACTCTTAAGAATTGATGAGAGTGTTAATTTGAAGGTTGAACCTGAATATATGAATCTAAATCTCCAGGAATCCCAGGCTAGAGAAGATGCTGCTCCTCCGAAATAATATCTCCTCCGGGTCCCAGCTCACTCCCTCCGCTTGCATCAATCCTAACTAGTTCCTTATCCGTTCCATCAATCGCAGCCATGCAGACTTTATTTATACCCAGAGCGGCGAAACCTTTCTCTGTGCCAGATCATCATCTTCATCTGGTTCTTTAATCTAGAAAACAAGAGCAAAATTTATAGTTATACGTTCATCTTAAAGATGCAGTATGATCATATTGACCGCAAGAAGCTTCATTTCATTTGAAAACTTTATATCACAAAGACTCAAAATGGCTGCTAAGTGAAAAATATTTTAAAAAATAATCTTTGCTTTCCCTGGGTTATAATGAGAATACTTTAAACTCTGTTTTACTGTATTCAACCCTTCAAAACTTAAAACAATGTAATATAATTCTTCATTAAAAACCTATCCAATAAAAATCATTCAAGACTAACCTAATCAAATCACCAGCCCAACGTCGTCATGTTTAAGTACTGGGACGTAATAAATTATATTTTAAAAATGTAGAAAACGGTGCAGTGATATTTTATTGACTTTTTAGACATTGTTTGGTAGTGGGGAGGGGGGAGGGGGACTATGGTTATTAAAAAAAATACACCGACCTCATTTTATAGTAATTTTAAAATTTTAATTTTAATTTTTTGTTATTTAATTTTCTCCTTGGTATTTCAGGGGTTTATAAACAATAATAAAATATATGAAGTTTTTATATATTTATATAAACAACCTAATCCATTTAATGTATGTTATTTCCCAAACTTGATGTAGGAACAATATGAACTTGTTGATATGGTATTTGCTTAATTTCCCAGTAGGGCACTTTCCGAAAATAAGCATTTTGTGAAGTTGATCTTTTTAGAAACTATTTAACTTGACAATTTAAGATTATTCTTTGTTATACTTAGATTTCTTTCGTTAATAAGAAGAAGAAGGTTTATTATTTATTTCCACTTCTATTTATTAACCACGAATCTATCCTTGTGGTATCAAACCTCTACACAGTTCTATGTCGTCAAATGTGATTTTTATTCAATAAATAATTTGATTTATTTAAAATTTGCAAGAGTTCAGTTTCTATTTCTAGGTACATGATTGCCGAGGGGGTGCGAGAATATTTTAGATATTTTACAATGGCATAATGGACCTCCAAATAAATAGGTGGATAGTGTCTTGATTGATAGGTGGCGAGGGGTAAAATATTCCTCATCTACAGAGTGGTTCACATTGTATTCTTAGCAATGAGCATGATTAAAGCAGTTCTTCTAGAATCTATTTAATTTAGAACTATAAAAATGAATTTCTATATGAATAAACAAAAAACCTATTGACACTTATCTGATGATAAATGAGATAAAAGTAAACGCCTGTCGTCAAATAAATATTAAAAGGTAGAATATTACACTTAGGTTAATATTACAATCAGCTGTTGCTACGAATTTTTTGTATAATGTACATTGTACTAGGGAGGGAACCCCCGGACACCATGAGCCTCTGCTATTCAGACATCGAGCCTCCCAGATTCGCTTGGCAGACCGAGCCTCCACTATGCAGACAAAGTCTACGCTATGCAGACGTAGTGTCATAAGAATTTTTCAAAAGTGTAGAGTTGTTCATTGATTGTCATGATTAGAAACATATATGGACTCATAAAGTGGTTTATAAGATTTATATTAAAACTTTAAACATTTCTTACGCAGAAAGGAAGATATTTGGAGAAATATTTCTGGAGTAAACTTGTTTTGTTGTAATCTTTGATTAAAACAATACCTTTTTTTGTAAAAATATTAAGATTTAAATAATAAATACAAATTTTTTAAGTTTTAATTTGAACTTCAAAAAAAGGTATCGCTAAAATCAAAGATTATAAAAGATGAAATTCAATTCAATTCAAATTTTTTTTCTAAATATTTTCCTTTTCGTGTAAAAAATGTTTAAAGTTTTAGATACCACTTTATTAGTCATAATTAGGCACTATTTATGATAATTAATAAATACTTCTCATTTTTGAGTACACCATTTTAATAAGAAATATTTGTCTGATGTACAAATACCTCGTATACAATAACCTATTCTGAATATTTCTTATTAAAATGGAGTACCGTCTGCAAAGCATGTATAATCATATGGTAGGGCGGGCCGCGTTATTTGTATCTACACTTAAGGTCGTTTTCCTGTCAGTTTTAAAATTTGAAATATTACGATCTGAAAGATAAATTTGGGATTGTGCCTAGAAAAAAGTCTTATCAGATAAACAGATGATGGGGTTGTGCCTTGAAAATAGTCTTATCAGATAAACAGACGAATTTGGGGTTATGTCTTGAAAAAAGTCTTATCAGATAAACAGACGAATTTGGGGTTATGTCTTGAAAATAGTCTTATCAGATAAACAGACGAATTTGGGGTTGTGTCTTGAAAATAGTCTTATCAGATAAACAGACGAATTTGGGGTTGTGTCTTGAAAATTGTCTTATCAGATAAACAGACGAATTTGGGGTTATGTCTTGAAAATAGTCTTATCAGATAAACAGACGAATTTGGGGTTGTGCCTTGAATATAGTCTTATCAGATAAACAGATGAATTTGGGGTTGTGCCCATAGAGAATAGAATATATATTAGAGGGGAATTTAAAGAATCTCTCGGTATGAATTTTTTCAGTTCCTTTCAGCCTGAAAGGGAGGTCAAAGTGAACAAATCATGTAAATGTTCACAAATTATATGCAGTAGAGTACATTAATACAGTATGTTCCCTGGACTATTCATTTCAATTTCGAATTTTCTAAAGCTGTTAAATAAACTTTATAATGAATTAGATGAATAAAAACATCATTTGATTTATAGTTATAACGGAAAATCATCGTTTGTAAAGTGGAAGGGATAGAGTCTATGTGAAATGATCATTGGTCAATTATGAAACCAGTCTATTTCATAACTTGGTTTCCTTTTAACATTAATTTTAGATTTTCTATAAAATGATATTCCAGGGCCCAAAAGGTTATATAGCATAAATATGTGCAGTACACCTGCAGTATGGAAACAGTACAACAAAATGGCCGTTTTACACTTTTTTCTAGTAAATTCCCCTCTAATATATATTATATTCTCTTTGCTTGAAAATAATCTTATCAGATAAACAGATGAATTTGGGGTTATGCCTTGAAAATAGTCTTATCAGACAAACAGATGAATTTGGGGTTATGTCTTGAAAATAGTCTTATCAGACAAACAAATGAACTTGGAGTTATGCCTTGAAAATAAACTTATCAGATAAACAGACTAATTTGGGGTTGTGCCTTGAAAATAGTCTTATCAGATAAACAGATGAATTTGTTGAATGTAGAAATAAGATCACAGCTGCAGGGAACCATGAGTGGGAGAACAAGAATTGACTAAATGTCGTACAATCGTCACTTAAAGTGTTATCCACAGTGGGTAACCTTGTACCACTTGTACCCCAGAAAACTGCTGTCTGCAAACCTCTCCTTATCTGATTGGAGATCAAAAGAACTTTCGAATGTGACTGTATGCCAGCTCTGCCAGCATGGAGGACCCTATGCGCAAAAATCCGATTTTTGGGAAATAATAGTACATTTTTAATATTACATAGAAATTATTTTAGAGTAAAATAAAAATTTGCGTGCAGAAATTCTCGGAGTACGAATCTATAATCATTAGGGACGCCGCCCTGTGTATGCATATTTTACAGTATATGTAGAGCGTGACTCGACAGTTTTTCCAATAAAATTATTTTTTAAAAATTCTGTGTTTTTTCAGCTACTAGTACATTTTCATTTTAAAGCAAAAAGGATTATTTTTGAGCATCAAGAAAGAGTAGAATAAAATGCAATAAAATATTCCTACAGCAACAAGAACTGATCTTCTTAAATTCACTTTTGTCGACAAATCTGTAAAAAAAAAATATTAAGAAAGATTGATATTTTTAAAATCATATATTCTATTGTTCAAAAAAAAAATTTCTTTGTTGTTCATTACAAAACTACTGGCATTAACTGTTGATTCATATTCTACATAATCCTTTAATGATCTAGGATAAAAGGCAGATAAAAAAAAGAATATGGAACATAATTGATCATTGTAAATAATTTATTAAATTTTGATACGATACATTTTTTGATAATTATGTACGGTTTACACACACGGCAAGATACAGTGGACCAACTTCAGTATATAAATTCATGTACATAATATACTTGGAGTAATCTCCGCTCTAAACCCAGACTCCAGTATTCTCATACAGTGGTAACCAATCAACAACTCAATTATTGTCGTCTTCGTTCTTTCTTCTCATATGAAATACAGATAAGAATTTTGAAGTTTTGTAAAAATTTAAATCTCAAAACATTTTTTGCAGAGGAAAATCATTAGAAAATCATCAGGGGTGTATTCAGGAGAATGTCCAGGGGGGGGCTAAGAACTTTTGGGCCCAAAAAAGATTTCACTTATCAAAGGGGAGGGGGCTGAGTCTCATCCTGAATACACCTCATAATCATGAAGTCATAAATATCATTTTCTTATTAAAAAAAAGAATAGAGGACGATAATTAAGCTTTAAATTGGGAATTACTGTATTGGAACTATGAAAAAACGATGCAAAAATTTCAGTGATGTTTTTGAGATTTCTATGTTTATTATATAGTCCCGGATACAACTTTATCTCCAGGAGAACAAAGTTTTGTGACAAAAAAAAATCGAAATTTAAGTCTAAAGTGAAAATTAGACAATTTTTTCCTTGATAAAACAGTTTTATGGATATTTGTACTCTCCTGGGTTTAATAATCAGGGGTGTATACTGTATACTGTATATTTAGTTTAGGGAAAATATATGATTTAGAAGGGAATACATGGTAACAAGTATTTAAAGGATAAAAAAACTTTATTGATGTTAAACTTGATTTTAAAAAATAATTGGGGGAGGAGGGGATTCTTAAAAATATACATTATACACCCCTGTAAATAATTCTAGTCTCAGGCTTCCTTGATCCTATCTATGTATATGAACAGGAGAAGATTAATCAAATTAATGATAATGAATGAATAAATGAATTTATGAATGATACGGATCCATGAACCGAGACTTGATATTATAAAACATTAACTAAGGTACCACAGCCAAACAAATACGGAAGCGGGGGGGGGGAGGGGGGGGGAAATATAAACTATTATGTTACAAATATAAGGAGAGTTCACAAAAATACTAACTTTAGATTGCAAACATTCGTAAATTGCGATTCCCAATGTTGGGTAGATTATTTTAGATTTTCTTTAATCAATATTAAAGTTTTAGAAAATGTTAGGAATCTATTTTGAATTTGATATCAAAATCCAAAGTTTTCGGAAAATGAAAAAATAAATTTAAAAAAATTTTCAGCGAATCCAGAAGTTATGCTTTAATATTAAGGAAGGGCAGAGTAAACAAGAAAGTTTGTTTTGAGAGTTTCGACCCTAGATTAAACATACAAATATAAAGCGAGTCGAAATTTACAATGTTGACTAAAACTTGTATTCATATCGAGGTTAAAACATTGATTGGCGAAGGAAAAAATAAGTGTACACAACTGATAAGATTCGCGGATTTTTGGTTATACAATTTTAATGCCAGAAACGTTATGTTTTTTTTTCAAATTTGATGGACATAAAAAAGCTTAGCTTGAGCATAAAAGTCTGCCTTCGGTTGAAATTCTGGTCTTTCAGAAATTACGTTTCCGCGCAATTCTCTTAAATCCAGCAATTTTTAAAAATATTTTGTAAAAATCAGTTTTAGCAGTTTTTCTCGCATTTTATTTCTATTTAGACCAGAACCTCTACCTTACGCAGTACGCACGCATGTAATAAAAATTGTCTTTTAATCCAGTTAAATCTTAATTACATTACTTTCTATTAATAATTTCAAAGCTTTATAAAGCTTCAAAGATGAACATGTAAAATATAAAGCTATTTAAAATGGCACAGGTAGAAAATTAATCGGAGTTCATTTAAATTTTATGCTTCATTAAATACGAACTTCATCCTTAAACTTCTTTTTTTTGAGCCTCCGATTTTATTCTCGAACCTTTTTACAGACATGTGAATAATTAGATATATATGTATATATAGATTCTAGATTCCAAGTCTATGGTAGGCCTAGTTTATAAATGTGTACTGTGTAATACTAGATGTAGGCCGACAATTCGTAGATTTTCCTGTTTCTTCCTAAAGAGAAGAGTTAAGATCCATTCTGTTCCACTCGAAGAACCATTAATAGATAATGAATGGATTTCTGCAATTTGTGAACAATTCATTTTCCTGAAAATTATTAGGATTTAAGGTTTTAAATATAGCATTTGAAAATCTTAACTGAACGCAAACTTTTATTTGTATGGGTGAAAATTGAACAAACCTAGTAGTACCCGGAGTTTATATTTGCTTAAAAAATCATCCCCCTCCCCTTTTAAAGATAATTCCCCCCCCCCCTCAAAGTTAGGATTGTTCGTTATACTGCCGGAATTGGGAAAAATGAATTATTTATAGATGAAAATAAATAAATCTTTGGGTAAAACATAAGAGAAAAGATGAAAAAACTTGCTTTTGATATCAAATTATTAATGTTTTCCCCAGGTCCTTAAATACTGAAAACTATACACCCTGAGAAGAACTTGTGTGGCAATAAAAAGAAATTCTCTCATGAAACAGATCTAATGACAACTGTGTGATTGGTAATTCCCCTCTATCCCTCAATGGCCAATCAAGTTTCATTGAAAAAACGGGAACATTTTTATTTTATAATGAAATAAATAAAACGCCATTTTATTTGGATCCATTTTTACAGGACGGATTCATGTTCACAGAACGGTCCATTTTTACATGACTGATCCATGTTTACAGGACGGCTCCTGGATGAAAATGAAAAGTTTACCTAATATTGAAAGTGTGCTGGTATAGATTACATATGAATGGAAGCTGCAGTATATCTGGTTCCACCTTGCCTCCATCTCCAGGCTCCAGGTCGGTACTAAAATACAAATATTTAAAGGGACTGTAGGCATGATTTTTAGTCACTCGATTTGTGAAGAAAAATTTACAACTACGCCCTTTAAAGCTTTGTATGATCAAGAACGCATGAGATAAACATAATTTTCGCATGCAAAGTTCTGGTTCAGAAAAATGAAAGAAATTGTTAATATTTAAAGGAAAACGACGATATCTTCCACATTATACAGTCAGATACAGGTTTATAGGGTACCGTTGTAAATCGGGCATGGCCCTCTCTATATGAAAGGTCACTTGAAATTACAACAACATCTCTTTTACAAAGAACGGGAGGGGAGGTCCTTCCCCTTCCCCCACATGATCATTATCCTAGACCACGGCATAAATATCTCAGCTTAATTTCTAATCCCCTTCCACAGATCTTCAGGAGCAGCGACAATTTTAGTGTGCAGATTTTGTTTTAAAAATCATATTTAAAATCTCGTAGAATTATGTATTCTGGCATAATCTCCGATAAAGCTGTTCAAGAAATAACAAATGAAGACATTGTGATTTGGAAAAAAAATTGAGGCATTTCATAAAAAATACAATAAAATAATTCTCGAGTTTTTTTAAAAGATGTTGCAAGGGGGAAAATATAAATAATTAAATATGCAAGGGCAAGAGGATAAAAAGAATCTTATGCGTAGAAATTTGACGTTTATTGCCTTAGAATCTGAAATTCCAGGGAAAATAATTCTAGATAAGAATAGTTTTACCTTTATAAGAATCTGTCCTGACCAGGTGTGAGGATAGAAGTATGCGTATCCGATCCAACCGAAGATCAGCAGGACCAGCGATACAAGGATTACTACAGCTGTTAATCCTCCCGTACTTACAGCAGGATCTGGATATTTTTGATTAGATGAAGTCCTCAAGCGTCATTACTCTATTTTGGAGATAGTGTAAATCACAAAGTAAAAAATAGAATGATTATTTTAAATTTTTTTCTTGAGCGAGGGGGGAGAAGTATTGAGCTATTTCTTTAAAAATATAAAACTCTCACCTTGGGTTGAAATAAAGGAAGGATCTGCACTCCTGGGAGCCTGTTCTCCAGGTGTAGCAGGAGATTGAGGAGATGGGACCTTAAGAAAAAACATTGCCATGTGAATAAAATTAATTATAATTCATAGCAGTGGGAGAGAGAAAAATACATAGTCCTATCCATGTCTCAAGATAGGAAAGAGTTCAGTTTACAGAGAAACTACGTATTTTCTCAAACCGCTTAAAAAAAGTTTTCACAGATAACTGTTATAAAACATGCCACCTACAGGGAAGGCTGAGAAACTATCCTTGACTAATCTCAGTAAAAAATTGTCTTGGAAAAATGTCAGAGACAGACCCTAGAAATTTTCATTATGAAGATAGAATTAGTTTTTAGTGTACCGGGGGTGCTGTGCATGTACTGAGGTTGGAGTAAAAGCTCTTGTCACAACCGTTCGTAATCCAATCCTGTCTATTACGATCCATACCATCAGAGCAGCGTCCAGTTGATGGACACCACTTACACTCTATAGTCTCCTGGGGACCACGGCTAAACAAAACAATATTTTAGATAATATCATAATTAATCTTGTTTTCTTAAAATTAGTGAAGGTTTTATTAAAAGATTTATCTTTTCAAACAAGCGCCCAAACATTTGTTTATCTTTAATTTTTTTTTAAATTAAAAAATTGTTAATTCTTCAACGATTGAATTTTCTCAAATACCCACACACTTTTTTCTTCTTTATTATGCACTAGCTTGGGAACCCAGTGCTGACCCGCTTACTCATAGTTACTCCCGCCGTTTACCCGCACTTGAACGATTTTACCGGGAAACTAAATTTTCGCTATTAAAGTCGATTCGCTCAACTTATATTCTTAAAACCAAGCTAAGAACATTTCCATGGGTCTCCAGAGTTCCCCAATCAAAATTTGAGGCAAATCGGTCCAGGGGTTCCTGAGTTATGATCGAACAAACAAACAGAGATTACAACCTTATATATATAGATGTAAAGATTTTAACCATTAAAAGAATTGTTGGTTAATAAGAAAATAATACGTTGGCAGGTTAGAATCAGAGCTCTGACGACGTACTTCTCCAGACAATAAACTGACGTATATATTTTAAGAGTAAGCCCTTGAAATACAGTATCATAACTTCCAGATTTGGCTGCTTACAGCTAAACATTAAACGCTTAAATACTTTGGAAAATTAATTTTATGCTGAAACTATATTTAAAAATATGCCGAAAGAAATTAAAAAATGAAAGCAATGTCAAAAATAGAAAATTTTTAAAAAATTGTGAAAATATTGTTAATGTTTATTAATATACAATAATTTAGTGAAAAGAAAAGATGACCAACCTTAACTAGCCTAAATAAGTTTGAATAATTTTTCGTCACATGCAGTGCTTAGGATCCATTTAATTTTAATGCGGATCCGGATCCAGCAAATAAAATTTAATTCAAATTTTACTACTTAACATTACATTATGTTATACTGTTATGTTGGTAATAATTAGTCTTTAAACTAGAGATAGTAAAAGACATTTTTGAAAATGAAAAGCTCAACTTAAACTTAAATTCTATGAGATGAAAAAAGGACAAAGGTCCAGAAAATAATTATGACTAGTAAAAGTTTCTGTTTTGAAAAAAAAGTAGGAGTACAATTGTAATTTATGTAATAAAGCTCCTAGTTCATTTAAATGTTTGCTATGGCTGGCCAAACGGCTGAATCAATTGTGCTGAATTTTGATGAGGAAACTCATTGATACCCTTGGGGATGACAAAAGCTAAATAAATTACAAGTTTTTGTTTTAATTCGATTTTTAAAATTACATGGGCAACGCCGGGCACTTCATCTTGTTTGTAATAAAAAGAAAGATTACGAAACGGCGGTGCAATGAATTAAGTAAATTAAATCTAAATTAATAAACAAAAAATGATCTTTTAGTACCTCCAGTCCAAACTCAAACCTTCGTGGTTTGGCATTTAAAAATGAATGTTTAACTTCGCAGTCCCTGATAGCGCCCATCCGATTAGGATGAATGTACATTCTAAGATAGATTTTTCATTCAGACTTCTGTCATAGTGGCTCTGGTCCACGTATAAAGTTTTCTTAGTGCACTAAATGAACAGCAAACTAATTTTTTTATGTTCTTCTCTCTTCAGTTTAAGATTTAAAAAGTGTGAAAGCTCTGAGTTCTAGGGAGGGCCCTCCTTTGCAGGGCTAGGGTGGGCACTGCCTCCTTTCCCCTCTGTATACACCCTTGCTATCAGGTCATAATTACTTACCTAGCTAGGCACTCTGAGCATGTCTTCTGGGTGTTACATGTGAATAGTGCCTTGAACACTATAGCAGTGTGACTAGATATATTCTCATTCTTCAAGTTAACACGATGATACTCATAGATTGTTTTCCTCCTTACAACTAAACAAATAAAGTTCATTATTATGGTAAATCTTAAAAGGTGTAATTATATTTGTTTTTGCTCAATACTCAACCGAAAATGTTTTGAGGGTAAAATTATTCTTCACTTACAGAAGATGGTTCTGTCTATGATGTAGGCGTCTGATAGTCCGACTTTAACCGGATGCTCCTCGTCCTGTATGGTGGTGATGGCGAGGGGGATCTTGTAGTAAGCAAAGTATATATCCCCCGTCTTGTTCAATGTAACCTGGAAGGTGAACGGTCCTTCCTTCTCTCTTTCCTAATTAAAAAGATGAATTTTTCACTAATTTTTAAAATAATAAGAATGCATTGTTTTCTTCGCGACACAAAATTTCAAAGAATGTTTACAGCCAATAGACAAACATAATAGTTAGCTTTAATAAAATTTAAGTTTAACATGAAAGAAATCATTTTCTAGTCAAAATGAACGCCTCAAATCTCAAAAATTCAAAATTGACAAGGTTTGATTTTAGGCTGTCAATGCTCTTTTTCTGAATTATAGAAAGCACTTATCAATTTGAAATATTTATGTGAATCATTTAATTAGTTTGTAAAATAAAAGCTTCTATGATTAAGAAAGAGAAACAGAAAAAATCCAAAACAGGAAAAGAATTTTTTTGCGTTCTTATCTAAAATAACGTAACAGTGATCTCATGGCAGATAAAATCTTGTTTTACTTGTAGATAAACATCCTTCCACTCAACGACCAAAAGCTCTCCTGTATCCAGGTATCTAATCTTCGCCTCCTGATTGTTTGAGGTGTCAAAGTTTGCCATTAATGGTGCTATATACTGTGTTGCCGCAAGCCAGGAGTGTACATAATCCCCCGTGTACAAGAATCCACCAGTTGCTATTGTTATATTCTCAACTTCGTGTCCGTAGAAAGGAAATCTAAATATTTGAAAATAAAATTGACATGATTAATTGTAGATTCTCAGTTTAAACCCTTGGGTTTTAGTTTCGTTTTACAGGAAGTTAGATCTGACAATATTAGGTTTCTTAATAATTTAGATTTTAGTGGAAAAAAGTAAAAGTTCGAAAAGTCTGTAAATATGAACACAATTTTTGGTATTTTGGTTATTTCATATTTGTTTATCTCTAGGTCAGACTAGGGTTTATGGGATAGAACTTATATATTAAAAATCATAATTTGCTTGAAAAAATACGTGATTTCTAAACGTTTTTTGTTGCAAGTTTGGAAATAATCCAAAATTAATGTAACTTTTAAGAAAATATAAAAAGAATAATAATAAGAATAAAGATTGTGTATTACAAAGATGTGTTTTCTCCTTTAACATTGTCCTTGGTGAAATTTTGACATTGATCTAAGCTAATCTAAGATGATATGGAACGCTCTGTAATACCTGAACTTGAGATTTATGGTTGCTGCTCTCCTGTAGGACTGTGAGAGCATTGAGTGCTCCTGAACCAGACCCTTGAACTCTCCTGTATGGTTGACCAAGTCCAGGTCCCGGAAATACTGGTCCCCCGACACAAGGAAATCCGTCTGGTAGTACTTGGTGGTTTCCTTAACAAGGTTTTATATTTAATTATATCGTATTTAGAATCTATTCTAATTAATGCACATCTTATAAATGTTACGCGGTTTCACCCGCACGTAAAATAGATGAAGGATTATGCAAAAAGATTATGTTTTGCATAACTTAATGTATACATTTTTTGTATTCATATCAATTATTTTTTTAACCCAAAAATTTTTTTATTCTTATTTACTGATTTTAAAAAAGATAGTTACTTACATTTTTGCTTGAAATAGAATGATTATGACTCTGAATAGTATTTTTTATTGTATCTTCACTGATATCAACATCATTCAAGAACTCGTTGGACTGTGAGTAACCCCGTTTTAAATCCGGGTCTGATATTTCGGAGGATTCAGTTGAGTTGGTTACTTGACTCCCGGATGAATTAGTATCTCGCTTCGTTCTAATATTCTCCGGGTCGGAGAGTAGAATTATGTCGGTTCTGATATCGTCCAATCTTCTCCCGTCAAAATAAGAATTGTGTGAACTAACGTCTAAAAATATAAATCCGTTGAAAATCTGTCAAATCAATTTTTTTATTCTTCAACTTTAAACTTTTAATAATCGTAAAAAAAACAATATTAAAGAAAATCTAACAAATGTTTGTTATTAAATGACAGATATGTAAAGAGAACTGTTTCTTTAAAAACATCAAATATAAAACTAAAGGCTGACCTGAGCTAAGGATTAAATCCAATCTGAGAACTGTAATCCCACATAGGATTAAAACCCGGAATCCGAGTTCCAACATTAGAGATGTTGTTCTTTGTGCAAGGCTTGGTACTGTAAGAGTTGAGATGAGAGAAGTAAAACCGCGGATATGAGAAATATGAAAACAAGGTTCAGCTCTCTGCTCTCTCTCTCTGTACACTCTACACTGGACCGAGAATAAGAAGATGGTTCGAGTATCTCTGCTCTTAGTAAAGTTTCACTAAAGGGGAAAGTCAGACGAAGCGGTTCAAGACAGATAATATGATAGATCACTGAGCCGACGGGCAACGACCCGGTTATTAAAGAATTAATCAAAAATAAACGACACAAAAGTTTAAAAATACTTTAAATTAGAATTCATACAAGTTCTTTTATCATGTTTTTACCAAAAAGATGAATGATGGAAACCTTTGGTATCAAGTTACATTTTCCTCGAATTTCTTCGGTGAATCCCAACATATTTTTCTATTTTTCAGAAAACAAAAATGTGATAAAATGCATTTCTCAATTCCAGAAACTGATATTCAGGTTGGTTATTCATATTTACAAGTTTTATGATTTAAATCTTATACGTTAATATTAAAAGTACAACATGATAATGTATGATGGTTTACCTTAATTGTACATGATCACTTTTTTCAGCATAAATTATTATCATTTATTACTTTAGGGTTGGGTTAGGTTAAGACAATTTCTGGGCCGAGCACTGCGACTAGGACATGCTAGGGGGGCCGAGCGCTGCGGCTTGGACAAGCTAGGGGGCTGCGGCTTGGACAGACTAGGGGGGCCAAGCGCTGCGGCTAGGACAGGCTAGGGGGCTGGGCGCTGCGGCCACACGATAAATTACATCCATATGTTACATATAAGATCCATGTACAAACTTGATAGGAGGGGGGGGGGTCAACAAATCGTTCTCTAGGAAATTATCTAATTTTTAATGAAAATGAAAATATAATTTTGATGAAATTTGTACTGATTGGTATTCATGGCAATCTCAACTGAATATTTGAACATTATTTTTGCATTCATAAGTAATTAGCCAGCTCGCAAAAAATCAAAACATTTTCAGGGATGCATTTATTTACATCACTTAAAAGTACATATTGATTCAGTAAAAGTATCAAAACATTCTTGTTGACTGCAGTAGACTTTGACAGCCACCATTATAGTAAAGGGTTGAAACCCATTCTTGTTGACTTTAGTTGACTTTGACATCCACCGTTATAGTAAAGGGTGTAAACCTGTTCTTGTTGACTTTAGTAGACTTTGGCATCCACCATTATAGTAAAGGGTGTAAATCTATTCTTGTTGACTGTAGTAGACTTTGACATCAACCATTATAGTAAAGGGTGTAAATCTATTCTTGTTGACTTAAATAGACCTTGATATCCACCATTATAGTAAAGGGTGTGAACCTATTCTTGTTGACTTTAGTAGACTTTGACATCCACCATTATAGTAAAGGGTGTAAACCTGTTCTTGACTATAGTAGACTTTGACATCCACCAATAGCAAAGGATGTAAACCCATTCTTGTTGACTTTAGTAGACTTTGACATCAACCATTATAATAAAGGGTGTAAATCTATTCTTGTTGACTTTAGTAGACTTTGACATCAACCATTATAGTAAAGGGTGTAAATCTATTCTTGTTGACTATAGTAGACTTTGACATCCACCATTATAGTAAAGGGTGTAAATCTATTCTTGTTGACTATAGTAGACTTTGACATCCACCATTATAGTAAAGGGTGTAAATCTATTCTTATTGACTTAAGTAGACCTTGATATCCACCATTATAGTAAAGGGTGTAAGCCTATTCTTGTTGACTTTGGTAGACCTTGACATCCACCATTATAGTAAAGGGTGTAAATCCATTCTTGTTGACTTTAGTAGACTTTGACATCCACCGTTAGCAAAGAGTGTAAACCCTTTTTCGTCGACTGTTTGGATAATCTCGAAATCAATAAAAGGAACCTTAAGGTACCATCTCTCACACAAAGGGAGGGGTTCAGTCCTCCACTGCTAATGTTGAGAACGCACAAAATTGTGACATAGATACATACATTACATACAGTATAACATACATTCAGCTTTATGTAATAAAATTACAAAACAAACAAGAAAATTTAGAGGCAGTCTTCTCTGTTGAATACAAGTATTTTATTCAATGAAACTTTTATAAAAGATATTTTGTTGTCAGGTTGACGAAAAGGGGTTGAACTTCAGGAGCTACTCAGTGCATATTAATGGTATCCTGCATTGTCGACTCCGGTATCGACAGTTTCATAGTTTCCACTTGGAACTACGGAGGGAGTTCGGTCCGCTTATCCCGCAGTTCCCACCCAAGAAACTATTTACGCTCAATGAAACCGAGATTGAAGAACGGAGATTAAACCTAGAAAAATATTTACAACTTGTGTCCCAGGAAAATACAGTTTTGATCAATTTTTTTAACATCCTACTGTTGCAATCCTCATTGTTATACCCTTCTCTATCTAATTTAGCCAATGCAATTTCAAAATATAAAAATCACTAAAAGAAAAGAACTAAATCATCTCATCATTTTTTTTACTTTACTTTGGCAATTTTTGCAAATTGTAAAAATCTAAAACTTGTAGAAAACTCCATCAAAACATCTCCGCCCACCACTTAAACCCGTCCTGATTTTATAATTAAAGCTGTGTTTGATCCAGGATCCCCGTGTATCAAATAGTTCAACATTCAACAGTCTCCTAGTCTCCGCCCAGCAGGAGACTAGGAAGGAGAACCTGGAGAACATCAGCATAGACATCTTCCTTCTCAACGAGCAGAGGATCAACATTAATATACAAACTGTAGAGCAGACGGACTCTGTGCTCAGCAAGGTTTGCTCCCAGCTCAATGTACCAGAGGAGTTTCAATCCTGCTTCTCTCTGTTCCTCATTCGGCGGGATTTCGACGGAGATATCACGATAGTTCGTAAACTACAGGATTTCGAGTCTCCTTATATATCACAGAAAGCTCTTTCAACAACCTCAACTCTAATGGGTGATAAAGAGGATTCAGGTTGTTTTATGTTTTTCGAGGTTATAATAGTTAGAACATTATCCCAGATAAACTTCATCCGTTCTGTAATGGAAAACTTACCCAGACATTTTACCCGTCCTGTAATAAGATTTGATTAAAAGAATCGAGAGGAATCGGAAGATTTAAGAGTGTATAATGTATATTGAAATAAAACAACCAGAAATGGTTAGGCAGTAGCCCTGGCTACGAATAATTTATCTATAATTTTATATGTTAAATGTTAATGTTTGTAATATAAAACCGATTTTATTCTTAAAACATATTTGAAAATCGTTTGGGGGTTATTAATTCTTGTGGAGAAAATGTATGAGAAAAAAATACACAGGCATTGCAGTGCAATATTTGGAATATTCTAATCATTTATATCCGTGATTACTTCAGGTCCGTTAAGAATAGTTTTGCGGAAAAGTTGCTGGGATTCAAGTATAGATGATTCCTTACTCTCTGAAACCTCAACTTTGAACCTACTCTACATACAGACAGTGGCGGAGATAGAACGTGGATGGATACAAGCTACGGAGGATATCAAGCAACAACTTGCTTTAATGCAGGTATACATTCAATAAGAAAACTATAAAATATTGAGAAAAAAACAACGTTTATTTCTATAGAGAATTTGTATCAGAGTTTTTCAAAAATAAACATAAAGAAAAAAATAAGAGACCTTAAAACGTTTAATTCGAATTGCAAAATGTTACCAATTTTCAGGCTAAAGGTGCGAAGCGTCAATATATGGAAATAGCTCGAAACTTGAAGTTCTATGGATATATCGTGTTCAGACCAGGACTATGTGATTACCCGGAGCCCCATAGCAGAGCAACCCTAGCTCTAGGCAGATCTTGTATCAACATGAGACTTTATACTCCTAGCGGAGAAATTAAAGAGGTCGTCTTCAAGGTGACGAGGATTCGTTGCTGGAGAATAATGACCTCTGGCAAGCCTCTGCTAAACCCAGGAGCCAAGCTACACTCCGACCAAGAAGCGAAACTTGAGTTAAGTTTTGAATATCTGGTAGCTGCTGACAAGCTGGAGTGGATTACCGTGGTGTCTCCCCAATCAATCCTGATGTCCCTGTGTCTCCAGGCCATGGTTGAGGAGCTGGTCAGGATTAGGAGCGGAGAAAAGGATCCTTTAAAGATTACTAAATGCAATACCAAGCATAACAAGCGTGTTCAGGTAATGGTTTTTAGTAAAGCAGAAAACAAATATTTTTTTACGTTACTATAAGAAAGAAAAAGGTTGCTTTGGCGTTCCCTAATGAAAGTTTAATAAAATAATGTTCTTGATTTTTTTATTTGAAAAAAATATCTTATTTAGATGGAGTCTCCGGTTGTTGATGATGGATGTAAGGGACCAGTAGATTATACGGTTAGAAAACTGGCGGAGAAGTTCTCCGTGGTCAACATGAAATCCGCCAGCACAGCGGCGGAGAACGTTCTCGTGGAGAACGAAGTTTTTATAGAAATGGTGGATAGTAATAGTTTACATAGTCTATAAAGTCTATAGGGGGCAGGCAACTATTATCTTAGTCCTTAATCTCCCACTCTGAAGGAATTAGAATAAAAATAGAACCGAAACAGAATTTGAGCTAAAAATTTAAGAATTGTGGCTATTGAGATGAATGCTCGAGCTCTTCTTTTTATTATTCTGCAGACTGGTTTTTATCTTAAGGTAATATCCGGGAAATTGCCTCAACTGCAATTAATCATAGTCTTGATTGTAGAAACCGAACAGCCAATCAGAAGACGAAAGATTTCAAAATTTCGGCTCGCAATGAATAATTGGTCGGAAACCAGGAGGGATATCTAAAAGAGAGGATTAAACAGAAAATCAAAAGTTTCGACAGTGGATGCTGCGCATTATCGGGATTAAGGGTCTCCAATACTTGAGTTTTCAGCTCCGAAGGAAATGTTTGATGATAAACATATTTTGAGATTATCTGTTAACTTGTGAAACAAGAATGTTAGTAAATCCAGAATAGATTTCTCCCAGACGTACTTAATATAATCTATTTAAATTCTAATTTCTTTGACCACGGATAAATCCATCCTCATTCCATCCATTTTTTCCATCCTATTGTATCCCCGTCAGTCTAATGTTTGTCACGTGTTTTAAAATTAATCTACTTGTTTTCTTATCCATTCCAACCCTAGAAACCTGAAACCACGAAACCATCCATTTAATATTGTTTCCAGACCAGTAAACTAAACCAAAAAATGTTCCTGTTTATCTTTGAATATGTATTAGTTAGATCTAAGGAAAATTTGCATTTATTTTTTATCATTTTTAATTTTTATATTTTTATTTTTATTATGCGAAGTTTCTTTTAGTCGCATTTAAACAGATTTTTTGTTATTTTGTTGATCCATTAACAATGGAGAACAATCAATATTATCCAAATTTTATTCTAGAATTATCCAATTCAAAATATAGATGTTGATTGTTGATCCATGCAATCAGGGTCGGAACTTCTGGTTGAAAGAGTTAAGTTAAACAAAATTTGGTTGAAAGAGATAAATTGTTTAAACTTGGAGAAATGTCCAATCCGTGTGACAGCTTGACTACTAAAAGACAAAGGAAATGTTGTGGACCAATGAGAATCTCTTTAGGTTGCGACCAATAACGAACAATTTATTAGCGACTAAGTTTAAGTAAGGTTAAAGTAATCGACTTAAAGAAGAAAATTAGCCCGTTCCGACCTCTGTTAACATTCCTATACTAATAAAATCCAACGTGTTTTCGGGACAGTACTTAACTACACGTACACCCTGCGTCCACTATGTTTACCATACTGTACCCCCTAAACTAAAACTGTACTGCACCTAGGTGCCACAACCAAAAGTTCCTTGTACTGTAGTGCTACAGTGTGCAATTAAACCTTATCTAACCCCACGCCTACGAACGCATTTGCAAACCAAATTTGAGGCTCTTAAATCCTACCCAGTACTTATTTCGATGTGTTTAAGATTTAGAAAAATTGAGTTGATCCATTTAGTTATCAGTACTGTGATCTTTAAGTGCTTCTTTTCAAAATAGATTGAGCCTGAAGAGACTGAACATATATTAAGACCTTCAATAATAAGTCCTGTATTCACCAAACTTAAGCTGGGAATGCTGTAAGTTCAGTCTCTTTTGGTTCAGACTCTTGTTTGTTTCACGAACCAATGAATTAAAGTAGAGCTAGAAACATTCAGATGCAAGCTTGCTTTCCTCATCATTAATTGTTCTATGTCAGATTATTTTTAGTGTTATTATATTTTAATAGTTTAAACTTTACATTTGCCTGAATTTATATGTATATGTTAAACTAGTTCTTTTAATTATATGTGGATATGGTGTTAGAATTATTACTATTATTTTAATTATATATATATTTATGAATTATCTTCTGAAATACTAATTTCTATGGTGTTTGGAACTAAAACTGTGTGAAATATTATTAAGTTTAATTATAAATTGATCCAAAGATAAATTTTTTTGTTAAAATTCAGTTTAAGTATTTTTTTTTCTAAAATAAGCAAACACTCTTTTATTGTTATTCGTAGATGAATGGGAAATAAAAAATGAGGATTAAGTTTTGAAGTATTACCTATCATATTGATATCTTCCCCTTACAAATATTATGATAAAATCATTTAATGTGAGGACGGGAGTGAAATGATTTTAAGAGAAATTTTCTTTTCTATTTTGTTAAAAACCTTTAAAAAAAACTATAAATTTTTTCACTGGTTTCCTGAGCCCTGAGCCGTTAAATCTACGTGGTACTTACTTTACACATTAAACCTTCCTTTACACTGAAATATTTCAGAACAAAATGACGGAGTCAGAAGGACAGGACTCAGGCGGAGATTCAAGGTAAACCACAATCTTCTTTTCCTGTTCATTTATTCATCCAATTTGACTTGATTGACTTGATTGACTTGATTGACTTGATTGACTTAATTTGAGCTAATTTGAGCTGGTTTGATTGATTTAATTTACTTTATTGACTTGATCGACTTCTGGATTGATTTGAAATTTGATTTGAGTTGATTTGATTGATATGATTGATAAGATTTAATTGCCGTTAAATAAGATTGATTTGAATAATTTCGGTTATTTAGTTTCTTTGGGTTACTGTTGAGTGGTAGTTTAAATTGATCCATTGATTTGTTGATTGAATTGATTGATTTGTTGATTGAATTGATTCATTGATTTGTTGATTGAATTGATTTGTTGATTTAATTGATTAATTGATTTGTTGATTGAATTGATTAATTGATTTGCTGATTTAATTGATTAATTGATTTGTTGATTGAATTGATTAATTGATTTGCTGATTTAATTGATTAATTGATTTGTTGATTGAATTGATTAATTGATTTGCTNGGAGACTTAGCCCACGGCCCGCTTATAGAGATGCCTCTATCTATCGATCTACACTAATCTGGGCCAGCGTACATGTAATTTCGTGGGTGGGCTTTACAGCTGTTATATCTCAGTGGGCCCTAGATTTTTTGGGAAATTTTTTAAATCTCTGCAAAATGTACTTAAAGCTTCTCTCTAACAAATGTTTAACTTGGCTGTCGTTGATTCTTTAAAAATATTTTGTGCTTTTAAAAAAACTTTGAAGTGAGGTTCAGGGTCCAATTCAGAGAAGACTTTTGGTAGATCGTGGGCCCTGGAGTAAACAGAAATGAGATACTGTCGCTTAAATCTTGTAAACATAACATTGCCATCCAACAGTTGGTAACATTAAATGCGCCTTGTTTTGAGATTTCCAAAATGTGGTCTGCCGTTTTTGTAACTTCAGAATTGACTGAGATATTAAAAGTATTAAATATAATCATGGTTGGTCAAATCTCAAGTATCTTCTACTATTTATATGATACAAAGAAGGAGGCTTTTTACCAATTTTAAAAGGCTTACAATGTATTTATATATTCTTTTGACAACAACTAACTTTAAGAAAATCAAATACAAATTGTAAGTCCAGGGTCCAAAGTCTAACGTACTCCATGACACCCCACCCAGAAAATTACATGAAACCTTGACTATGATATATCCATTCTATTATATATCCATGACTTAACCCCTCCCTTGAATGCGCCTCTGCCTCAATTTTATTTTTTCAGTTAATTTATGATCTGTATATTGCTTCATTTTTCCACGCTTCCCTATTTCCTTCTAATTTTGAAGAACACAACACAAAGCTTTTCTGAAAATCTTCCTTTTTATAATTCTTATTTTATAAACTTTTATAACAGACCGTTCATGTGCGGGGTTGTTGAAGGATTCTATGGTAGACCTTGGACTTTAACTCAACGAAAAGATTTATTTGAAAAAATGGAGGTAAGTTTATAAAAATGGAGGTAAGTTTATAAAAATGGAGGTAAGTTTATAAACAAAACAAAAACGATGGGATTTATTTTTTAACACTTTCCTTTCTGACAAAACTTCCAACTTTCTAGAAAAAATTGGTTTCCAAAACTTACGAAGTTTGTCGTTTATTTTGAGAAAAAAAAGCCTAACTTAACCTGTCCTGAAATGTCAAGTTCTAGCCTGTTAAAAACCTAAACGACATATGTTAAAATTCAAATTGGGAAATGATATTTGGACAAGTGGCTCTTCGAAAATTGCGTTTAGTAAATATATTTTGTGAAAGTACCTGATATTGCAGTTCTGGGGTATGTGCAGCTATCTGTACGCACCTAAAGATGATTGCAAGCATAGAGCATTCTGGAGGGAGCTGTATACTGTAGAGGAGGCAGAGCATTTACAGAGTTTAATATTAGCTGCTCACGAGTCTAATGTAAACTTCTACTACGCTATCTCTCCCGGGCTGGATATAGTCTATTCTAACAGTAAAGAGGTAAAAATTCTATTTCTTCAAAATAATAATTATTGTTGATTTTAGACAACTTTTAAAAAAAGTATTGTTAATCTTTAAACCTTTAATCTTGACTTTTAAATTTGAAAAAAAATTCTTTAAAATGCAAAAAGATTATGTTTTGCATAACTTAATGTATACATTTTTTGTATTCATATCAATTATTTTTTTAACCCAAAAATTTTTTTATTCTTATTTACTGATTTTAAAAAAGATAGTTACTTACATTTTTGCTTGAAATAGAATGATTATGACTCTGAATAGTATTTTTTATTGTATCTTCACTGATATCAACATCATTCAAGAACTCGTTGGACTGTGAGTAACCCCGTTTTAAATCCGGGTCTGATATTTCGGAGGATTCAGTTGAGTTGGTTACTTGACTCCCGGATGAATTAGTATCTCGCTTCGTTCTAATATTCTCCGGGTCGGAGAGTAGAATTATGTCGGTTCTGATATCGTCCAATCTTCTCCCGTCAAAATAAGAATTGTGTGAACTAACGTCTAAAAATATAAATCCGTTGAAAATCTGTCAAATCAATTTTTTTATTCTTCAACTTTAAACTTTTAATAATCGTAAAAAAAACAATATTAAAGAAAATCTAACAAATGTTTGTTATTAAATGACAGATATGTAAAGAGAACTGTTTCTTTAAAAACATCAAATATAAAACTAAAGGCTGACCTGAGCTAAGGATTAAATCCAATCTGAGAACTGTAATCCCACATAGGATTAAAACCCGGAATCCGAGTTCCAACATTAGAGATGTTGTTCTTTGTGCAAGGCTTGGTACTGTAAGAGTTGAGATGAGAGAAGTAAAACCGCGGATATGAGAAATATGAAAACAAGGTTCAGCTCTCTGCTCTCTCTCTCTGTACACTCTACACTGGACCGAGAATAAGAAGATGGTTCGAGTATCTCTGCTCTTAGTAAAGTTTCACTAAAGGGGAAAGTCAGACGAAGCGGTTCAAGACAGATAATATGATAGATCACTGAGCCGACGGGCAACGACCCGGTTATTAAAGAATTAATCAAAAATAAACGACACAAAAGTTTAAAAATACTTTAAATTAGAATTCATACAAGTTCTTTTATCATGTTTTTACCAAAAAGATGAATGATGGAAACCTTTGGTATCAAGTTACATTTTCCTCGAATTTCTTCGGTGAATCCCAACATATTTTTCTATTTTTCAGAAAACAAAAATGTGATAAAATGCATTTCTCAATTCCAGAAACTGATATTCAGGTTGGTTATTCATATTTACAAGTTTTATGATTTAAATCTTATACGTTAATATTAAAAGTACAACATGATAATGTATGATGGTTTACCTTAATTGTACATGATCACTTTTTTCAGCATAAATTATTATCATTTATTACTTTAGGGTTGGGTTAGGTTAAGACAATTTCTGGGCCGAGCACTGCGACTAGGACATGCTAGGGGGGCCGAGCGCTGCGGCTTGGACAAGCTAGGGGGCTGCGGCTTGGACAGACTAGGGGGGCCAAGCGCTGCGGCTAGGACAGGCTAGGGGGCTGGGCGCTGCGGCCACACGTACTATCCCTGCAGGGTATGACTATCCCTGCAGGGTATGACTATCCCTGCAGGGTATGACTATCCGTTCAAGTTACAAGTTCTGACTTCCGATTGATTTTTGTTCTATTATTTAGATCGGTGCATTAAAGCGTAAACTGGATCAAGTAGCACAGCTTGGGTGTAAATCCTTTGCACTCCTATTTGACGATATTGAGGCAGAGATGCAAAAACCGGACAAGGAGGCCTTCCAGTCCTTTGCGCATGCGCAGGTTTCTGTCACAAACGAGATTTATCAGCATCTAGGGCAACCTAGTTTCCTCTTCTGTCCAACACAGTACTGTACTTCTAGAGCTGTTCCTACGGTAGGAAAATATGCCGATATAATTTTTTAATTTATTAACGTCCCCATAGAACCCTAACTAAGGAGGAAATTATAGGAGAATACTAACTTTATTTGGAACCCCAACAAAACATATTGACATTTTTGATTTTTGGTGCATTACTTAACAATTTTCATTTTTCATAGTATTTTTTTGAGATCTTTATTTAAAAAAAAATGTTATTATATTTTTGTTCACAGAAATAGATTAAAAAATTATACACATCAAATATTAAAATAAAACCAAGTTTAGTTTTTTAAGCAGAAAAATTGGGATTATTACAAATTCTGAGCATAAAATTTGTCTCTGGAAATGTTCAACATTCTTTTTTTGATTAGATTGCAACCTCAGAGTACCTGAAGACAATTGGTATGAAGCTGGCGTCCAATATTGATATTATGTGGACTGGGGATAAAGTTATCCCTAAAGAAATAACCGTGGCATCCTTGGAACCAATCACACAAGCGCTCAAGCGTAAAGTAGTTATCTGGGATAATGAACATGCCAACGATTACGACCAGCGACGAGTTTTCCTCGGTATGTATCTTTTAATATATAAATAATCTCCGTAGGATTTAGAGTTTTATATCTGATTTCTTTTCAGATATTTTTAATGATTGATTGACTGAATAGTGTGTTTACTGTTATTTCTTTCTAGGTCCCTACTCCGGTCGTTCCCCAGATATAATCCAGAAACTACGTGGTGTTCTCGCGAACCCTAACTGTGAATACGGAGCAAACTTCGTAGCAATCCATTCCCTGGCTGCCTGGAGTAAGTGTACAGTGGACGGATGTTCTAGTTTATCTGCCAACGATACCGTATCCTCGGATATCAAGTTAGAGCTGGGGAACGGTACAAACGGGGATTCAGAGGACGTAGTTCCTCCACCACCAGATAAACTTCCTCCCCACGTATACCATCCTAGGATCGCGCTCAAATCCGCTATCAGAGATTGGTTACCGGAGTTTAATCGCGTGAAATCAGTATGGGGCCCTATTAGTAAACCCCAGGTTGGGCTGAACCCTACAGGAATCCTTCAACCTATTATTAACACCTGTATTACCTCCACATCAACTACTTCAAGTTTAAACCTACCTATCCCCGCTGCTGTGCTAGTGGGGACTCCTGCTGATCTACCTAATCCTAAATCCTCGAATCCTGCTGAAGATTCCTCGACGGATCTGTCAGGTTTACTTAGCTTAGGTTCGGTTCTCCGTATTCCTGTGATGAACTCCCTGGTGTCTACTCATGAGGTTGTAATGTTGACAAATGATCCCAAATCGACGCAACCAGAGCCAATGGAAACAAATATTGACGCTGAGGGTAAGCATATTTAAATATGTAATTTAAATACAATTTTTGTTTGCATTGATTGGTATTACATATTAATAATTATCTAGGTTCAGATCCCGCGGCCGGATCTAGTCCTGTCTCTAAGGTCACTGACGTCATAATGGAAAGCACGACAAACCCTCCGACCCCCGCCGGTATGCAGGTTGAACCAACGGATGGCGGGGGAGGTTTGTCCAAGGCGGAGTCGACGACGATGTTGTGTGAACCTACAAGCCCGGAGAAGGAAGAATTCAGTAGTATCGAGGACTTGGATTCTCTCTCCTATGACGACCTTCAACTCTTTTGTGATCTATTTTATCTACCATGCGAGCATGGACCGACGGTAACCTTTTTCCCACCGACAATTATGAATTTTGATATCTGGAATTTGAAAAATGGTTGATTTATAATATTAAACTTACCTAGGCTGTGGAAATCTTGACGGAGTTCTACTGGTTGAAAACACACGCGGGAGTTATGCTAGTCTCCGGCTCCGAGGACGGAGAACCCGAGGATGCAAAACCAGAATGGGAATCCCGTCGTGCGCGCTTTAATGCTCTCCTGGGGAGCATTAAACGCGCGTTCGACCGACTGTGCATGGCGCCCAACCGCGAGTTGGTGTATAATTTGTATACCTATGTATGGGATTTAGTTGGAGTCCTTCTCCTTCTAGAATCCTATATAGATTGGCTGGCTCTAGGGTTCTTCTCTCCTAAATATAAACAGTTGGTCATAGGACGCCACACTTGGTTCTCAGGTATTTGAATATTCCATTGTACAAGGTCGTTTATAGAGTATCATAGAGGTGTATATTTTTCAGAATCCCTCACCCCCCCCCCCCCCAGGGGGAATGATTGGTGATAATTGGGAGGGGGGCGGGGGATTAAAAATTGGATATCAAATGGCAACTTTTTTTTCTTTTTTTTTAACTACTAGGCTGCGCCTATCTTCTATCTAAACTTTTATTTATGGCTTTATCTGTGAGCATCTTTTCTTTGTACAGTAAACAACAAAATAAACAAAAAAGTTTGCGGATTTCGTCATATTTTTTCGCGCATTTTCAAAATTTTACTAAAATGATAAACTTTTCAACACAAATTTTTGAAATTTTGATCATTCATAAACCTTCCGTGGGGTCACGTAAGGTCCCACACAAAATTTGGGCCCGATCGGTTCAGCCGTTTTGACGTTTATTAGACACAAACAAACACTCAAGCAAATTTTTAAATAGATTTACCCAAAAATTCATAAATTTTTTACTCTAAAAATCATTTACTTTTCCAAATTCAGCAAAACCCTTGCAAAAAATTAAATATTTTCTGGGGTATAAATATGATTTTAAAATGGGTCGGGAAAGAAAAATGATTTTTGTGAAAATATACACCCCTGGTGTTTTATCTAGATTGGGGCACAAATTTGACCCCATCCCACCCCTCTCGTGTAAATATAGTGGATTTGAGGACATTTGTTAAATCCTTAAAGCTTTACAGTAACACAATATTGTTCAGTTTCAAAAGAGATACAGTGGTGGTATTAGTGGCCAATTCGCTGTTAATTTATATGTAAAGAAACTAAACTCGTTGGAAGGAGAATTTCAATTATCATTTGTTATAACATTTGCTCCAGTTGATCTGTTTCTAGGCATTAGAGAAGCGTTCCTCTCTGGAGATCATGAACCGTATGTGTTCCGTGGCGGTTTAACCGCCGATCTACAGCGACTGATGCCGGTTGACTCAGGGAACGATTTGTTTATGTACCAATATCCGGACCATCCTACAAATATAGTTTACAAGATTAGACCATTTAAGCCCCAGGTAAGCCTTCTTATGTATCTTTATTCAGGAGTATATATTTGGAAGAATTATACTCTACTTCGGGGGATTTTAAAGTTTAGATATTTATCACCTTATTAATTTGTTTCGCCTAAAATCATTAATTTTACCTAATTCAACGAAAATATCCCTAAACCTTTCCTTAATATACCAATACTGTGGGGGAGAGGGGGGGGGAGGAATGATTTTCTAGGAATTTGATACCCTTCTTTTTAACTTTTTTCTATACAACTGATGCGTTATCTCAGGATGAAGAAGCTTGCTACAGGATAGCACTGCAAACCTGGGAGGACGGGATGGACGCTACTCAGTTCTACTCCACCCATCCTAGATTAGTAGGGGAGAAGTCAATTGGACCCTTCATTAGTTTTTACTCCAACTTTGGATTCGTGTTCGAGAACAGTGTCGGAGAAATCGTTGGTTACATATTTGCTGCGACGGATATAAAAGAGTTCTATCAGCGTGTGAATATTGCCTGGCTCCCGGAGATGAGAACTAAATACCCTAAGGTTGAGTGGAGTGAAGGAGAACTACCAACCCCCTGTGAAACCACAATAAACTCCTTCCATCAATCTGACCCTGTTGTCCCACCTGGCCTGGATACCCCTGAAGCCTGGGCGCTGGTGAGGATTGCATATCTACCGTCAATATCAGATTCAAGTCTGGCCAGCAGAGCAACCATGCTCGTCCTCGCCTGTCTCAGAACATCTGGAGTTCTAAAAGCGTTAGCAGAGGTTCCGAAAAAGGAAAAATATGTTCAAGAAGTTTACTCAAAAATAGGTAAATTTTACAGGATTAATAAATAATGTAAAACATCCCCCCCCCCCTCCATTAACTTAAGTAACGATACAATCTAAGAGCATATTCACTATGTGGTTTCTCTACAAAAGTGACCTTCGCATTACTATTGCAGGAATCCATATAGGAATTTCCTTTTTTTAAACACTTAACCCAGCAAAACGACAATATCTTCCAAATTATTAATTTTTATTTATAAAAATACAACTAGGAGTATTCCATAATGGATATTTATCCTATGGATTTCATTATAAAAATGATACTTTAAACAACGTTTACAGGCTCTTTAATTGTGGTTGATTTTTAGGTTTCGCAGCTTTAACTGAGACCGGGAGCGGAGGACAACCCTCTAATGATATCTCAGATGATTATGTTTACATGTCGAGAAGATACTAAACATGATTATAAACACCAAACAGAGGACATTATTCATTATGCATGGAACAACTTATTTCCATAATACAGGGTGTGCCAACAAACATGGGGATTAAGTGACGAATTCCTTATCGTCTTTCATCTACGCGGCATTTGATTTGTAATTCTAATAATGCCAGTTTTTTACTCAACCCCAATTCACTTGTTATTCCGCGGGCTTAAAAATCATAACATCTTACTTTCACTTTGTACAACAACTATCAAAAGCCGATTTAAATTCAATTTAATTTTCTTGTTAATTGTGCCACCCTGTATATGGGATACCATGCATTAACTTGATACAGTGCTCATCATTTATATTAAGACAGAAATAAGACTACAAGCTATACTGCTTCTTTCTTTACATTTTCTACCCCCGGGCTTTACCAGCTAACAGACGCATTTTTAATATTATTTTCTTCTATTGTCAAAATGAAGAACGTACATTTAATCTTCCTTAAGTTGTCTTTACTGTGTTGATACAGATGTCGACCACTGTACATGTGAACCTATATTGAATCGATAAACCAGTCTATAATATATCTATGTCAAAATCCAGTCAATTTTAACTTCTGTTCAAATTCTTAATTTTCTACTTGACATATCTAAGCTACTGCCCCCACACCCCTATTATATTCGTATGGTTAAAAGAATGCTAAGTTAGATCTCCTACTATTAAGTTTTTTTTTATTAACTGCCCCCCCACCCTCCCCAAAACCAGTTATTTTATTTAATAAAAAAGTTAAGGATGGGGGCCCCTGGTACTCCCCTTGTCAAACTTTTCCTAGACTCTGAAGGCATTAAAGTATACGCTAGGTAGATAGAGAAAATTCAAGGGTTCGGACAGAAATATAATTTTTCATGTCCCCCCTTTTACTTCGCACTATTTACTACAGCTTGTCATTTACACTATGTTATGATCTGTTTTTGTAAAATAAACTTTCCTTTAAGGTTTTATGTTTTTTTCAAAGATTGGTGTGAAAAATCAATACAACTCTTGATAAAAAAATAATGAATTTGAGGATAAAATCGTCTACCTATTTTATAGCGTAAAAATTAAGAGTATAATTACAATCTCGACAAAAAAGAAGCGTTTCTGTTCTTTGCACTAAGATATCCCAAAAAACAAAAAAATTTGTTAATCTCTTTTCTATGGTTCTTTAAATCAGAGTACAACTTCAAAAAAAAATTCAGTAATAACCTGTAAACTACATTTTTGGACAAAACTCGATGCACATAAAAGCTTTGAGCGTCGGGGATGAAATAGACATTTTCTAGTTGCGACTTCTTGCCAAGCTAGCAAGGAAATCATAATTTACTGCAAGACAGCATTTTGGAATCCTCAAGTGTATGCTTTAGCATAGACTAGGTGCGCAAATCCAAAAAAATTCGTCCCTGAAAAATATTTGCAAAAATGTAAAGAAGTCGACCACAGGAATAGGTTATTTTGATCTTATGACCAAAACCCCATTTTTAAATGCCGTCTTTTGTGCCCTGATAAAAATTTGAATTTAAAGATTTTTTGAGATTTAAGATTTGACATTTTTCGATTTAATAATCGAAATTGTTGATCCTTTCATATAGATCCAACTTAAAATTCAGATTCATCTAACGTTTAACTAAAGTAAGGTGTTTTTAGTCCATTTAAACATCAGTGCACATGTACAAAATAAAAATTCATTATTTTCAAATAAAAATTATGTATATCCTATCTTAAACCCATCTTTGCTCAATTTATCCTTTCAATCCGCCCTTGCTCAGTTTCTCCTCTTATTACATTCCTGCTCACAGCCTAGTTTCTCCTCTCAGTCCCTTCTTGTTCAGTTTACTTTCTCAATCAATCCTTGCTCAGTTTCTCCTCTTATTACATTCCTGCTCACAGCTTAGTTTCTCCTCTCAGTCCCTCTTGTTCAGTTTACTTTCTCAATCAATCCTTGCTCAGTTTCTCCTCTCGATACGTCCATGCTCTATACTTACTTACTTCTATACTTCTATGTTGACTCCTAGAAATCCAGGTAGGATTATAACAGGAGCTACTGTTTCTCCTCTATCCATTCTTCCTCCGTTTCTCTTCCCAATCTGTCCTTGCTTAGTTACTCTTCTAAAGTCATCCTAGCTCAGTTTCTCCTATCGATCATTGCTTACAGATTAGTTTTTCCTCTCTTAATCTTTACTCAGTTTCTCCTCTCAATCCGTTCTTACTCAGTTTCTTCTCTATATCCGTTCTTGCTCAGTTTCTCCTCTATATCCATCCTTGCTGAGCTAGGATAAATATAGAGGAGAAACTGAGCATGGGCGGATCGAGAGGAAAAATGAGGAGGGATGAATTGAGAGGAGAAACTTAACAAGGAGGGATTGAGAGGAGAAACTAACCAATGACGGATTGAGAGGAGAAACTAACCAAGGACGGATTGAGAGGAGAAACTAACCAAGGACGGATTGAGAGGAGAAACTAACCAAGGACGGATTGAGAAGAGAAACTAACCAAGGACGGATTGAGAGGAGAAACTGAGCAGGGATGAATTGACAGGAGAAACTGAGCAGGGATGAATTGATAGGAGATACTTAGCAAGGAGGAATTGAGAGGATAAACTTAAGGGCAGATTGAGAGGTTAAACTGAGAAAGAATATATAGTTTTATATTCAGTTCATTTGAAAATAATCAAATTTTATTTTGTTCATTTACACTATGAACGGCACACTTTAATCTGTGATTCCTGTGATCTGGCGAAACTGATTCTTAAATCTGAAATGCTTTATCGATTGTCAAATTGCTTATCGACTTTACGTTCAATTTGACGGGGAAAATGTTTACAATCCGGTTATTAGTCCATTTAAACAGTGCATACGAACAAGATTAAAATTCATAATGCTCTGACTTATTTTTTTTTAACTACATATCACATGGGAAGCATGATATAGTTCTTTGGATAGATTATACAGAGTGTCCCACGAAACATGACAGTTGGTAAATAGTTATGAAACTCGTCTTCCATATACTTTATTAGATATTAAAGGCTTTTTGCAGTTTGTTAAGTTAAAAATATCTTTTTCCGAATTTTGTTTTACTTTCAAGCCAATTTTACCATAACATAAATCCCATATATTTGTATTGTCTAATTGGTATCAAACAACTTAACAAATTATGGAAGAAGACATTCTAAACTATTCACCAACTGTCATGTTTCGTGGGACACCCTGTACATCCCAAAGAATATGACACAGAATTTCTTCTGATACCCTAAATAATTAAGATTACCATGTAACTTTTCATTAAATATACTAAATAATTGATTTATAATAGCAAGTGATTATTTGAACTTCTGTAGAGTTAGTTTATTTGAACAAATTCCTGTTCATTTGAATATAAGGATTACCTGCATAGGATCAGACGAGGGAGGGAGCCCACGGACGCCATGAGCCTCCGCTATGCAGACACGAGCCTCCCAGATTTGCTAGGCAGACCGAGCCTCCGCCATGCAGTAAGATTCTCAGCTATGCAGAATAGTTTCCTTGAAACTCTTGGTTTTTACATGAAGTGAAGGAAGACTTCTATGTTTGTTTTTGTATTTAGAAGTATGTTATCAACTATTATAAATAGTGACTAATTACGACTAGTAAAGTGGGTTATAACACTTAAAACATTTTTTACTCAAAAAGGAATAATTCAGAGAAAAATTTCTTTGATGTAAATGATGCCTTTTTGAAATTTTTATCAGATTAAGATAATAAAATTTGACATTGACAAATAATTTGAATCTTAAAAATTTTCCAAAAAAAGTTTTACATAAATCAAAGATTAAAATAAAATAAACTACAGGGTGTCCCACGAAACATGACAGTATGCAAGAGAAAAATCTTTAGTACATGTAAAAACAAATAGTTATAAGGAAGCTGTGTTGTATGGCAGAGGCTCGATCTGCCTTAAAAATCTTGGAGGCTCGTGTCTGCAATCTGCATGGTGTCCGGTGTCACGTTAAAAAAGGCCCGGGCGTTATATTTGGTCCGGGTGAGTGTTAAATGTGAAATCCATGTACAAAATTGATAGGAGGGGGAAGGGGGGGGGGTCAAAAAGTCATATATTAGGAAATTACCGCTGGTTATGTACTAAATTGATAGAACGGGGGGGGGGGATCCAAAAATTGTTTACTTTGACGGACCCAAAGCATACACATTATCATTGTTATTGAAATTGTTACAATTTTTTGTTTCCCCCCGTTCTATCAATTTTGTACATAACCAGCGGGTAATTTCCTAATATACGATTTTTTGACCCCTTCCCCCTCCAATTTCAATTTTGTACATGGATTTCACATGCAACACTCACCCGGACCAAATATAACGCCCGGTCTGGATGTAACGCTACACCTGTCGTTTCCTACTTCATTAGACTCCAGAGACGACTGCACGGAATTAAATTTCGTTATATTCATGATTCTCTTAAACTATAACATCTTTCATTCTCTGCCAAATCATTAAATAAGCCATTTAGATTCTACATTTAAGGTTCAGACTAAATTTAAATTTGATTGATATATTTGAAGAGTTTCAAGTAGTCTTTACAATCTTACTATTGTGAGCATCCTGCACGGTACTTCAAACGTTAATTTAATCTATTATTAGCCCTTTGAGGGAGTGGCCCTTTTTAATCGACTTAAAAATCTGATCATGCATTGTTATTTTTTGAGCTCATTTCTAGCATTTTCCAATATATATGAGCTTTCCAAAATGAGGTCTGCGTGTTTTACACCTTTAAAATTGATGGAAATGTCGAGCATTATGATCCATTTTATTTTTATTGAATATAACCAAATTCTTCAAAATCTCTCTTCATTTTTTTATGCTCTCAGCTTCTTCCAATACTAACATAACATAGAACATGATTTTATAACAAGGTAAAATAACAAATCTTTATTTCATAAATATATTTTCTTGTGAAAAAATAACGAACAAAAAACCTATAATATCGATAAAACTAAACCAAAAGTAAAGTTTAGATTAAGTTACCGAGCAGGTTTGCAGTGCTGGTATACACAGGTTGGATCCATGCACTTACCCCCCAGTTCAAACCTGCACAGCAGGGTGTTCGGATCCAAGATATTCACGCTCCCGTTCTCGGATCTTAAATGCTCCAGCGGAGAAACGTAATCTAAACCTGAAACTATACCTGTCGACGTATCATTAGATTTGATGCTACCTGGAGCAGGGTTCTTCTGTAGTTCTGGATCCTCTAGGGATATTATATCCCCAGGACTATCTGGAAGAAGGTTCGGTTTATCCGTGTTGGTTGTTTTAACCTTCTGGGCAGTGGTTTTTATCTGAGCCAGCTTATTCCTTCGGATGAACAGAGTCAAATCCAACCCTGGAGCTTGGTTTTACTTCCTCTCGTCCTCATCACTCCTTCTTACTCCCACCTATATCTCATAACCAGATACCATAATTTTGTATAAATATTTTAAAATAGAAAGATTTTAATAAATTTAAAAAAAAGGAAATAAAATTTAAAAATGAATTTGACTTGTCCCTGATGTTTTGCGCTCCCTGAGGAGGTAGAATATACTCCGAACCATAGACTTCATCCCCCAACCTCTTACACGTATCCTCAGCACTCAGCATTTGCTCCTTGTACAGCGTGACCTCCTGATGGGAGTTCCTGATCACCTCTCTCAAGTTCTCCACCTTCTCTTCTCTCAGCTTCACTAGCTGCTCCGTCTCACGCAGTTGATTTCTAAGCTCAGCTGCATAGCTGACAGCTCCCTCTAGTTCTATACTTTGTCGTTGCAGCTGCGACATCTGCGCAGACAACTTGTACAGAACATTTGATAAATCATTCCTATTCATTATCACAGATTTCTCAGTTTGCTTAAGCTCGTCTTTAAGTTTCAAATCTACTCCAGGTTTGGGAATGAGTTTGGGAACTGTTTTCTCCGCAGGTTTAGCTCCAGGGTTTAAATGAATATTGGTGGATACCTTGGGTTCAGTGGGCGAGGGATCAGTTAATGAAGTATTTGAAGCGGATGGAGGTAGGTTAGAAGAGGTCGAGGGATTAGGAAGGAAGGATTTTACGGTCACCGAGGACGGAATGGAAACCTTAGATGGAGCAGTGGAAGATTTGGATACAGGTTTAGACGAGGATGGTGTTAACAGGGGTTTGGAGGAGGATGGGTTGGGACTAGATGGCTTGTAAGTGGAAGACTTAAAATTGGATGGATTTACACTGGCAGGTTTGGAAATAGTAGGTTTGGAATTGGAAGGGTTGGAACTGACAGTCTTAGAGTCGGTAGGTTTGGAACCGACAGGTTTGATGCTGATGGGTTTGAAACTGGCAGACATTGTAGTAGAAGGATGGGAAATGGCAGGTTTGGAAGTAGAAGGATGGGAACTGGCAGGTTTGGTAGTGGTTGGATTGGAAATGGCCGTTTTGGTAGAGGCAGGTTTAGGACTGGCAGATTTAGATGATGTAGGTTTGGAACTAGCAGGTCTAGATGTGGCAGATCTAGTAGGGGTGGGTTTAGTGGTAGTTTTGGAACTGGCAAGGTTAGAAGCAGCAAGCTTAGCAGTTGGATTAGATATCTCTCCCACACTAACATTACGTTTGTTACCTGATAGTTGAACAGTTAACTTCCCCTTGGATATATTTTGACTGGCTAGACCGTTACTAGGTTCTGCTGAATTAGAACTCTTCTTAAACTTAAGATCTTTTAACAAACTTTCTCGCAAAAGTTTTTCATCCTCATCTTCAAGCTCTTGAGGTTCGGGTGATTTTGAGTCTGGATGGTTTACAGGATCAGTGCTTTTTTTTAGTTCATCGGTGCTCTGAATCGCGGTGTTGAGCTTCATCTCCTTCTCAATACTTAACTTAACCTCTGCTTTCACATTGCTTGTTGGCTTCGCCTTAACCTTCTTCTTCATTTCTATCATTTTAATCATTTCTTTCTTATTCTTCATATTCTGCTTCGGATCCAGTTTTTCTTTTTTATCATCTGTAACATTTCCAGCAGCAACTACAAGAGGAGGAATTGGTTTTCCCCCGGTCTGCGGAGCTGAACTGCTTTTAGCTTTCTGTTTCATCATTTCCTTCCGAGCAATAAGTGTTTTAAGTTTAATGTACTCCAACTGTTTTGATAAAGGTAGATTCGAGATTTTAGATGTTATCAGCTGTTTCTTAGCAGCTGGGGTTAATTGCTTAGCCTTGGCTTTCAGCTGGACAGAGATACTCCTGCTTGTAATAGTAGAGGTTGATGACCTAGGGTTGGGTTTCCTTGAGGATCCAGAGGTTTGTCGAATATCAAGGAGAAACTTTTCAACATCAAGTTGAAATGACTCCGGTGGATTTGATGGGGGAGGTGGATCATCATCACTCTCGCTTTCATTATTCAGAGGAATGACAAGGGTCTTGGTTAGATTTGGGAAATGTTTCTTTTGATCAGCTTTAGAGATTCCCTTCTTCTTCAGGGCAGACCTAGAGTCTATGGTTTTAGGTTTGACAACAGTTTTCAGTTTTGACTTTACCAAAGACGTTGAGTTTAGTTTCGACAAGGCACTCTGTTTAGTTTTTAAGGGTTGTTGAGGTTTGAGTTGAGGAAGTATTGGTGCAGATTTATGTTTCTCAGGTTCCAGGGATAGACCAGACACGGAGTTCACAACCGTCTGTGTATTCTCAGATAAAGGAATTTGAACCCTTTTACTTTTTTTCAAACTATTCTGTAATGAGGCTACGCTCTTAGTTTCTTCCTTTTCTTTACCAGTAATACTTTCTTTAGACATAGTTAAACTCACGTCTGAGGAAATAATTTGATGCGATTCTTGTTTCTTAGAAACTTGAGCTAAAAGTATTGCACGTAACTCATTCTCATCGTCTTCTTTGTCTCCACTCGATCTTCTTCGTTTAATCACAATTGAGTTCTCATGCTTACTAATCTTTCTTTTTCTTCTCTCCCTTCTCTTCTTTGAAATACTACTGGTCTGCTCCGAACTCAAGGTTTCAATATTGAGTGTTGGAGCAAACTCGTACGAGGTTTGAAAATAGTTTCTGGTTTCAGTCTCTAATGCATAGCTTGGGCGTTCAGCTTGTAATCCATAGTTAGGATCTACTGCTGTAAATCCCCAGACGGAGGTAGGAAAGAGTATAGGAGCTGGAGCAAAATCTTGGGATTGAAAAAATCTAGATTCAGCGTCAACTTCAGAACTTTGATTCATAAACTGAGTATTTTTGACAGCTGAGGGAAGTTTATCTTCTCCTGGAGGTAGCGGTTCATCGATATCTCTAAGTACGGCTGGTATTGGACGAGGTAGGGGTGAGAATGATCTAAGCTGAGGCGCAGGTAATGAAGGAGGGGGAGGCGGTGGAATATCAAAAGCCAAGGAACTCGAGAAAAAGCCAGGTTCAGGTTCTGTGGGTGGAACAGAGGGAGGTGGAGGCATGGGTTGGACGGGAGAAGAAGGTAGAGGTGGTAGGTCGGGGAGAGGGATCTCTTCAGGACTTGGAACCGGAGAAACTAAATCTATAATCTCATCAGGGATTGGACTTGCTATTGGAGTAGGTTTGGATGGAGATTGAGTTGGAGAATATGATTCTTCTATTTCTGAGGTATTTTCTAGAGAGGAGAATGTCATAAAGGACTGCTGATTGTTTAGTTTCAACTCGGAGAGAGCGGGATCAGGTTCTAGAAAAAATAAAAATATCATGTTTTTACTTAAGGAGTCCTTCCAAAGTAATTTTACGTGGCTTCTTGTCAAAAATATTATAAGCTGCATCTTTATTACTCTAAACTTCAAATACAAAAAGTAATTTTTTTGCATTGTGTATTAAAAACTCATATTTTCTGATCGCGGTTTTTCTTTAAGGCGAGCAATAAAAATGACTCAGATTTTCAAATTAAAGATAGATAAACGAAGAAACGGACATCAAAATAAAAATGCAGAATCAAATTTGCGTTTTTTACTTTTTTTTGATAACTTAGAGCCTAATTTGTCAGCAAAAGTGGCCTTAGAAAAACGAGTAACCCGACTAACCAGACTCCTATTAGATAATGACAGTTTAAATCTAAAACACTAGTCTTGGGAATTCCAAAATGTAGAACGAACACTTTTGCACATTCTTAACGACGGAGATACTTAGAAATTTGTCCAGGGTTCAAATTAACACCCTGTTTGCAAAGATAAAAGGCTTTTAAGGCGCTTCGTGCTCATTTTTTATTTCAACTTTTAATTGTGCCTTTATCTGTGAGCATCTTCATAATATTTTTTCGCGCATTTTCAAAATTTTACAAAAATAAAAAACCATTTTACACAAATTTTTCCAATTTTAATCATTAATAAACCTTCCTTAGGGTCATGTGAGGTCCCACACAAATTTTGGGCCCGATCGGTTCAGTCGTTTTGAGGTTTATTGGACACAATCAGACAAACAGACACCCAGACAAGAAAAGTATATATATACTAGAAATTCAAGTCGCTTCGCGCCCTTCTTTCTAGGCTTTTAGGGCGCTTCGGGCCCATCTTCTATTTAAATTGTGAGCATGTTCTTTTTGTCTACAAACAAAAAAGAAAAATTTTTTGCGGATTTTTACAAATAAATTCGCGGATTTTCCAGAATCTAAATTTTCTTACAAAATTAAAAACCTTTAAACATATTTTTTTTAAATTTTTATCATTCATAAACCTTCCCTGTGGTCACGTGATGTCCCACAAAAAATTTGGGCTTAATCGGTTTAGGCGTTTTGACGTTTATTGGATACAAACAAACAAACAGACAGACAAGCCAAATTTATATATAGATACAGAAGCCTCAATAAAATGTCTTTGAACTTATGCATTTTCATAATGTGTGGTGCAGCAGGCTTAACCGAATAAAATGTGAATAATCCTGAACTAACTGACCGGTCGTTCAACACTAAAGATCCATTTAATTTTGATGCGGATCCTGGATCCGGATCCTGCAGTGGCGTAAATAAGGGGGGTTATTGGGGTTACTTACCCCCCCCCCCTAGAATCTTGGGGACACAAATATCCCCGTTTAGTAACTTAATCTCCATTCTCCATGTTCATGATAACAATTAATTATTAGGAAAAATGTTTTAAAAAATTTTGCCGCTTTGCGCAGATAATCTTACTCAATCAACTTTATCAAAGTAACATAGATAAATTTTACCCAAAAATCGATGCAGTAGCGTAATTGCACTATATTTAAAATTAAGTATAAATTAAATTAAGAATAAAATGTTAAAAGATCAAGATTATTAAGAATTAAATTTTAAAAAGTAAGACGTTTCTCTTTAAATATAGTAAAATTAAAATATATACCTAGTACATTAACGACAAGAAAATTTTAGAAATTAGAAAACCCCCCCTACAGAATCCTTATTTACGCCCCTGGGATCCTGGATCCGCACTGGAAAAAATGGATCCGAATCCAGGTTATTTCTATAAGATTTACTGAATCTTTTTAACAAAAATAATTTTTAGTTTTCTTTTTCCGCATATTTTTATCCAAAAACTTGATGAACCATTCTGAAATGAGGAAATTTTTATAATCTCTCTTTTTTCAAGATTTCAGATTTTTATTTTAGGAGTAAAAAAGATTTTTTTGCAGTTTGAGTGATATTCTATTATCCATCGGATCCGGATCCGTGGATCCGCATATTTTTGCGAATCCGGATCCAGTAAGCCCAAATCTTGTGGATCCAACGGGTCCAGATCTGGATCCTAAGCACTGGTTGAATCATTGAATTAACACAAAATGTCAAATCGGAAAATTTCTTTCTTTGAATATTTATTGAATAGTAAATAAAAATTTTAATGGATGTGGAACAAAATTTTCAAATCATCTTTTTTCAGAAACAAACATCACACAAAGTTCTTCAATTAAATTTTCAACATTTTACTACAATTACAACTACTATTGTATGAGCTTAAAAGACTTGAAGCACCTACTGTAAGTAGGTGCTTCAAGTCTTTTATGGGTGCACCCTTTTATGCTAATACAAAAAACTAACCAAATCTATCCAGACAGTATAATTACAAATTATGGTATAAATGCAAACTAAGATAACCAATAAGTCTTTCGGATACAATTATTTTTAAAACTGAATGGCTCTTCAGGATCACAAAAAGTTAGAGAATTTAAGTTTCGAGTTAAAATTATATTTATTTTTCTACACTTGAAGCGTATACAGGGACCCTTTATCCCCCCCCCCCCCACAGATCAGTGAAACTTTTGATTTTAAGCAGATGTCGACAATTGAGCCCACCTGGACAATTTCTTGTAAATGCAATTGCATGGTACCTACAATTTGGAAAACAAAATTCCCCTGGAGAAAACTAACCTAGGTTTGAATTCTGTGAGGCTTGATTAGCTTCGTCGATAAGATCCTCCATCTCACGTTCTAAAGTTTCCTGCTCCGACTCCTCTGTTCCCTCAGTAGATGCTGCATCCTGGATAGATCTCAGAGCCATCAATCTCAAGTAGAGGATATCCTCGTCTATATCCTCATCCTCGCTTACATCGTCAGGGTTGGGTTTAGGAGATCCAGGTATAATATGAATAGGAGATCCAGTTACATCTCGAGTTTCAGGAGAAGCAGGACTATCAACGTTACTATTTTTTCCATAATAACGTCCAACGTCGTAAACAGGATCAGGTGCAAGGGGACCACTGTGTTCTCCATCTTCAAGTAATTCAACTTCTCCTATTTCACTAAACATATTCAATATAGGTTTGATAATTAAGTTCTGGAGTTTGGTTTTACCTAATATCAGAAAGAGATCCGTCCGATATCTCGCCTTCTTCATGTTCCGAGAGCACGATCTCATCTCCGTCTACTGCTCGCAGTGGAGATATTTCCGGAGTAGTATCTCGAGATTCCATGTTTACTTTCATACTAATATCTTTCGTTTGGAAACATTTTTGTCTTCTAAACATAATTGAAATTCAAGAAATGTACAAGCTAGCTCTAATGGCGAAATATCTCGCAAAACGCATCAATACAAAATTATATATTTCTTAAGAAAAAACGTTATTCGAGATGGTTATAATTATCAATTAATATTCGAAAGGGAAAACTATGTAATAATTAAGATATAAACCGTAAGTTTAAAGTAAATCACGCTGATCTGATTCTGATCTGTCATTGGTGAGGTGAGTAATACGTAAAGGGAGGGCGCTGAGAGAGAGAGAGAGACATTGGATTATATTTGGTTTGGAAAGCAGGAATTGCGCAAGACGACCAAATTTTTTCTGGTGGATCTGCTCTGCATTTGAACTTCGCACAACTCGTCAACCTTTGGGCGATACCTTTGAACTATAAACAGCCGTTTGAACTATTGATCGTTTGAACTATTTTTCATTTTATCTACTGATAATGACGTCATTTCTAGTATGTTCAAACAACACATTATTTACTAATTTGAACTATTTAATATAATTCAATTCAAAATTTTTACATATTTTATGAAAAAATAGGCATAAGGCGTAGCTTGCCCGAGGTGGGGATAGATAAAACTCCTATTATTGAGGGTTAGGTTAGGTTAAGACTATATTCTGGGCCGAGCGCTGCGGCTAGGATGGGCTAGGGGGCCGAGCGCTGCAGCTAGCACAGGCTAGGGGGCCGAGCGCCGCAGCTAGGAAAGGCTAGGGGGCCGGCGCTGCGGCCAAATAATCCATTTAGGAGTTTTATCTATCCCCCCCTCGGGCAATTGCCACGCCCGACGCCGAAAAAATATATACAGTGAAACCCTTAATAACGAATACATCGGAAGAATTTATCAAATGTCGTCTTGACAATTTTTCAATGAGTTTTAAACTATATTACGTAAATTTCAGTATTTGCGAATGGGGTGGAGAGTGTGTGACACCAGTTCTTGTTAGATCACTGAAGTTAAGCACACTTGTCCACAATGCCAGTAACTGGATTGGTGTCCAGACTGGTGTTCACGGGTTCGATTCCAGTGCTCCACACAAACCTGTGGTTTCAAAAACATCTGAAGCCGACATCTGGTTTAGCAGTTATGACCACCTGACGGATGTAGGAGGACAGAGGGGCGGCTGTCAACAACTCTCGCAGCGAAAGGGTGCGTGCTTTCTGCTCAACAAGAAAGAAGCTTCAAGTGGGATTGATCCAAGTGAATGACGATGAAGAGAGGAATGGTGGACAAGCAGGGAGAGTCTATGGTTGCCAGCTATAGGTACCTGGGGGTATCCAATCCGGGCTTACAGATGTTAGGGAGCAATGAGTGTGATGTTTCCTATCAGTACGGCACCCGGGCCTCATTCCAGTATATCAGAAGGATTCCTGCACTCTATATTCTCAGGCCTAAGAAGAATCTTAGGCAGCTGGAATCTTGTCAACCCTCTTCTCAGAATGAATGAAGCGTGGATGGATGAATGTGCTGCCAGATTACAACCCCTGGTAGATCAATATAAAAACCCAGACAACACCAAACTTTCGCAATAGAAAAAATTCCGAGATTTGAACGTAACAACCCGATCATGTCCTGGGGACAAAAAAATCTCTTTTAAAAAGTATTTGCGAAAATAAATAAATAGCCATTAATATGCGGGACCAGTTTTGAAGAGTTCCATATCATTTAATTAAAATACTAAATATCTGCAACATTCCATTATCAGAAAGTGAAGAATACGACATTTGATGAATTCTTTCGATGTATTCGTTATTAAGGGTTTCACTGTATATATATATACAGGGATGAGTCAAAAAAAAGTGTGATTTGCAGAGCCTGGTAAAAAGTTGTCCCTTTTTTGTGCAAATCTCCTGGCGTATTTTCAATATTTTTTGAAAATTTAAGTAATTTTTTCAGTACTTCGATTGGCCTAAAAAAATCCGCGAACCTTTTTTTCTCTCAAAATCAAAAGTTCAGAAAAGCAAAAATGTATGAATAAATTATTTCTATCGAAATCTAAAATTTTTAAAGATTGAATCACAGAACGTACATTCGCCAAATTGTAAAAAGAAAATTCGCAATTTTTCTTTCTGGTATAATTTTAATGGAAAAGTTATTTAAATTATCTAGTTCTTTTCAATTCTTAGTATATATTCTAATTAGTATTAAATATACGCTGTTCATTTGAAACCAGCTTAAGAACCACTGAAAACCATATTTTTCCGTAAAAATTATACCAGAACTGAAAATTGCGAATTTTCTTATTACATTTTTGCAAATTGGTTCAAATTATCATAAAGATAGTTCAATGATCATTAAAATAGTTCAAATGAGCAAAAAAATAGTTCAGATAAGCAAAAAGTAGTTCAAATGAGCAAAAAAATATATTCAAATGAATCAAAAAGATATGTATGTTCAAATGAGCAACTATTTTTTTGCTCATTTTGAACTATATTGTTATGGCTCATAATTGAACTATTTATTGGCTCATTTGAACTATTTTTTTTGCTCATTTGAATATTATTGTTTTTGCTCATTTAACTATTCGTTTGCTCATTTGAACTATTTTTGGCTCTTTAGAAATATTTTTTGGCTCATTTGAACAATTTTTTTTGGCTCAGTTAAAAATGTTTACTGGGTATTTTTTTTGTTCATTTGAACTATATTTATGTTCATTTGTACGTTATATAAGGTTCATTTAAACCTTATATGTTAATATCGTTAAAAGAAGAGTAGTTCAAATGAACAAAAAATAGTTCAGATGAGCATGAAACATACTCGTTTGAACTATTGGTTGTTTGAAATATAACTCTAACTCACGAAGGTACCACGTGCAATGTAGATAAAACGAACAAACGTTCAAATGAACAATTATAGTTCAAACAGAATAGCATCTAAATTTGAGAACAGAGAAGCTTACCTTTTCCCTTCTTATATTGATTTCATGATTTTTATCAACCGTATTTTAAAGAGCAAAAAAATAACAATATTGAAACAAAAATTAAAGATAGAATTTCTTTGAACTCGAATGTTCCAGCTTGCAGGTGTTGTAGTTATCTACAGGGTGTCCCAATAAACATGGGAATTCAGTGACGAATTCGATATCGTCTTTTTAACAAATTCTTTGATTTAGTATAGTGATACCTACTGAGAAAGCTGTAATCCATAAGATTTTCGTCTGCTATGTTTACAATTTGTTTGTTTATGTTTTGACTGCATACGGTTGTACTTAGTAAAACAAGAAAATTACAGTATACAAACAGAGTAAACTTGTCGGTCTTCACTGTTCATCTTGCGGAGACATTATAGACACATCTTTACAGCCATTTACCGTTTTCATAAAATAAACTCTAGCAGACATAATAATATATGGCTGTTGAAATCAGGTATCACAATGCTAATGTATAACAAAGACGATATCGAATTCGTCACTGAATTCCCATGTTTTTTGGGACACCCTGTAAAATTCAGTTTTAAAAAGTCTGAATAATTTAATGTTTTATCTTCAGTTTTAAGCTGCGCACCTTCGACAATTTTGCAACATTGCACTTTTTTTTGTTTATTTTGTGCCCCCCCCCCCCCCCTTTAAATTCCCAGCTACGGGCCTGGACAGTGGACAGAGGGCATATATTCAATCTGTTTTCTTTCTTTCATGATTCACCTCTTTATACCTATTAAGGGGGCTGCAACGACAAATTCCAATCCCCCCCCCCCTCCAAATAAATCTTTGCATTGCGGTCACAAGGAGGTGGGGGGGGAACAGTACCTCCCCCTGAAAGGGTATGGGACGGTTTAACAGTTTTGGCGTTTAGTGGACACAAACGGACTCACAGACAAACACCCAGATGGACAAGCAAAGTATATATATAGATGAGCGGAGTGCTCCAAATATTTGAGATATCATCATCTAAAATTTAAAATTTGTGATCAACCAGTATTCCCTGTATTCAATATAGCGCACGAAACAATTGTTAAATATAATATGCTGTACCTTCAGACCAATTTTGGAAATCCACCAATCAAATCAAATCCACAAGAAGAAATCAACTTGCTATTTTTCCAAATGTACGGAAGGCTTGTAGAAGGATCATGTGAAGATTAGTCCAGTCCAGTAAACCTTCTTCATTTGTCTTTTATTATAATCTGAAAGTCAAAACAGCTGAATCAATAGGGCACTAATTTTTTGTGGCAACTCACATTATCCCAGGGAAAGTCAAATGAAAAAATATTGCCTGTGAAAAAAGTATGTGCTTTGTAAATCCACCAATTTAAACAAAAAATCAGCGACATTTTGAGTTTTGCGACAGAATAATTGCAACTTTTAAATCCAGGGGACAAGGCTAGGTTAGGGGGGGTCATGCCCCTCCCTTAAGAGGGCTTGCCCCACCCTTGTGAGGGGTGGGCAAGAAGTCCAGAATGTTTTTCAACTTAGCGATTCATGAATTCCTGGGAAAGGGGGTAAAGTTCTGCCACTTATTATGATAAAGCTTTAATGGTGTAGTACAACCATTCAAAATTAAATCCTTCATGTTCACTGCAAAAATTGTGTGATGTGTCATATTAAAAAAAAAATTTCATTTAAAGTCATAATTTTTTAATGAAAGGCATTTCTTTTTGCTTTATGGATGAATAATGAATAGATATCTTTTTTTGTTTCATATCAGATGTGTTGACTTACTGAATATCCGGTTGGTAACGTTAGTTTTCTATTGTTTGAGTATAACACACATTTTTAGGGGGGGGGGGGGAATTTTCATCTTGCCCCCCCCCCTAACAAAATGTCTGTTAAAAGCAATATTAAATTTTTTTAAATAATATAACTGCTAGAGAATTTGTATACAAAATTTACTTTTTTTTAATCTGTGAAATCTGTTGGTTAATATATATTATGTATAACAGTTTTATTTAAACATATATAACAATTGAATTTCAAACATAACATCATTAAATGTAATTTATAAGATAAGAAAAAATATTTAAATTATGATAAACTTTTTAAAATCCAACTATATAAATATGTACATCTTTTCACACCAAGGCCTGTAATATTTATAATGTATGTATAAATATTAATATTAAAAATAAAATTAATAATTTTTATAAAAGTTGAAAAACAAAAAGTATTGATTAAAAATTTAAATCTAAGAAGATAAAAAGAAAAAAGAAAAAGATATAATAAACTTTCTTCTCAAACAAATAAAAGGTAGAGTTTAGAATAATCTTTTTAGCATTGTTAAGAATTTTTTCAAATTGAGATGAAAGACAAATATGGGCCACGATTGATGCATTCAGAAAAGACCTAAAAATTTAAAATTCACAAAAAGACATTTAAAAGGATTTAAGAAAACATTATTAATTTTAAGTGCTACCCAGTAAGAATTAGAGTTATACTACGGATCAACTCTGAAGTCTCATTTTTTGTGAGTTACCCTGCAGTACATTTAATATTTTCAACAAAATAACAGTTATTTATTAAATGATCTTTGAAGTCAGCCACTGCTGCTCTTGATCTTGGAGGCCAGGAGTAACAGTTTTTTCCTTCCTCCTAAATAAAAGATTAAAAGATATAGCAGTAAGCAAATGTTTTATTATCAAAGCTATGATTATGATTTGGGGGATTTTTGCAATCAAACTTGGTTGCATTCAACTCAGTTGCAGTCAAACTCATTTGCAATCATTAACGATTGCAATCGAACAAATTGCAATTAAATCAGTTGCATTCAGTAACGTTTAAAATCTGTTACGATTGCAATCAAAATCAATTGCAAGCAACGCATTAACTGCACAGAGTAACGATTGCAATCAATACTCGAAGTTGCAATTGCAATTAAATTCTGTTACAATTAAACTCTGTAGCGATAAGAAATAAGACCTCACTTCATTATTGATTTAGTATAGTCACTTCAAATTTTGGTGTGTGGGTGTATGGACATCCCTAAAAGCCTGATTTGATTTGATTTGATTTGGAGAATGAATAATTTCTATGCTGATTCGATGTTTCTTTCAAAGGAAAAAATCAAAACTAACAGACCAAGAAAATTCTCTGTATTTCTTAAAATACTCTGTTAAGAAACATTGGATAGAAACAGAAAAGTACCTCATTAAACCAAATTTTAAACTCTAAGACCACCCCCATTAAATTCTATTCTTTATTCATTTAGTATTTTAACTGGAATAACTGTTACATTACTACAGGAAGTTAGTAATTCTATATCTGTACCTCTAGCCTGCTTATTTAGAAAATCAATGCAAGAAGGGATAGTTCCCCAAGACTGGAAAGATGCAATTGTAGTTCCAATCTTTAAGAAAGGTGTAAAATCCAAACCCAGTAATTACAGGCCTGTGTCATTAACTTCTGTAGTGTGCAAACTTATGGAAAGAATCGTCAAGGATTTACCCAGCACAATTAGAGAGTCTCAAAATATCAAGATATTTAAAAGAAATCTAGACCAATATTTATCTTCTTCTGAGATGAACTGATGAACTGAGAATATGACAGGATCTCCAGAAGAAGACTGTGTGGAAAAGATGTTGCTAAATGCCCCTAGCGGGGGCTACATCAACTACTCTCCAAGTATACAAGTAAGTATTACAGATTGATAAAAATTAAAGAAAGCCTTTAAAAATTAGTAAAGAGGCGGCCAATGATTTTAATTCTAACACTTTAAAAAGAAAAATAGCCTCTGGCATTGACTTAGTAGCGAAAGAAGATAAAATGGAGTGTTTTCCAAACGCCATTAATTAAAAAATTATTTTACCGAAAGTTGTTATCCCGATCTCCTTGAGCTCCTCGTCAGTCAGGTTAATAAATGTTTCAAGATCGATCTCATGCCGCTGGAAAGTATCGATATATTTCGAGTGCCCATGCCGAAGAAGAAGAATGGTGAGATCGTCGACCGGTTCATTGACCTCGTCGAGTGACTCGAATGTGTTGGATTGGCAAAACCAATCTGAGTTAGAGGATATTTCTCTGGTTTGGTTCATTCTATAGCTCTGCTCGTTTCTTCGCTTTTCTCTGAAAACAAACTCGGTAAAAACTAATTAATTAAGGCATGTGAACACTATTTGCATAATTTTTCAACTTGAAATAGAAGGATAAAGAAATTGAGTTTTGGCACAAATTTCGATTTTGTAATTCCTCTATCTTTGCACCCCAATGTCGAAAACTTACATATTTTAAACTCTGAATGAACTATGATCAGATAATCTAAGTTTGAAATAGTAAAGGTCTACACCATAAGATTGCAAAGATATAGGGATTAAAAGATTGGAGTTTGTGGCAAAGACTCAATTCCTTAAATAAAACGATGTATTAAATAATAAGGAAAATATTTAATTTTCCCTGTACATATCAATATGTTTTCATACATAAACGTTTTTTTACTGTTTTCATAATAGAAGTTTGTTTTAGCCTAATAAAACTTTTCAGCTATTCTAGGTTTGTGCGATTCTCTTCAAGGTTTGTGTGATTCTATTCTAGGTTTGTGCGATTCTATTCTAGGTTTGTGCGATTCTCTTCTAGGTTTGTGCGATTCTATTCTAGGTTTGTGAGATTCTATTCTAGGTTTGTGAGATTCTATTCTAGGTTCGTGCGATTCTCTTCTAGGTTTGTGCGATTCTATTCTAGGTTTGTGAGATTCTATTCTAAGTTTGTGAAATTCTATTCCAGATTTGTGAGATTCTATTCTAGGTTTGTGCGATTCTATTCTAGGTTTTTGAGATTCTATTCTAAGTTTGTGAGATTCTATTCTAGGTTTGTGAGATTCTATTCTAGGTATGTGAGATTCTATTCTAAGTATGTGCGATTCTCTTCTAGGTTTGTGAGATTCTATTCTAGGTTTGTGCGATTCTCTTCTAGGTTTGCGAGATTCTGTTCTAGGTTTGTGAGATTCTATTCTAGGAATTTGTGAGATGCTATTCTAGGTTTGTGCGATTCTATTCTAGGTTTGTGCTATTCTATTCTAGGTTTGTGCGATTCTATTCTAGGTTAGTGAGATGCTATTCTAGGTTTGTGCGATACTTTTTTCTNGATTCTTTTCTAGGTTTGTGAGATTCTATTCTAGGTTTGTGCGATTCTTTTCTAGGTTTGTGAGATTCTATTCTAGGTTTGTGCGATTCTATTCTAGGTTTGTGAGATTCTATTCTAGGAATTTTTGAGATTCTATTCTAGGTTTGAATAATTCTATTCTAGGTTTGTGCGATTCTATTCTAGGTTTGTGAGATTCTGTTCTAGGTTTGTGAGATTTTAAGAAAGTTAAAAGATTCTTTACACTGCAGCAGTAGTCCTTCAAATTAAAAGCGAACAGTACAGTTACACATCCAACGGATGAGAAGGTACAAATCATGTTTTTACTTATAGATCTTTTAAATTTTTGATAATCAAGATGTTCGTTATATTAAAATCTAATGGAGGTGTGCAATATATAAAGTTCGAGTTTGAAAGTTAAATCTACCTGAGAACTGCATCCGGCATAGAGCTAGAGAATCCTAACCCAGCCCAGGCCTGAGTAGGAGTACGTTCTTCTCCAGTAGGTTTCAAGGACTTGGCTTTAGATGCCAGCAATCGTTTAGCTTCATAGTCTTTCCACCCGGAGCAGACTTCCAGCCGTCCTGCTCCCTCCATCATCCGTCCTGACCCATCCATCATCCGTCCTGATCCCTCCCCAGCCGTCCTGCTCCCTCCATCATCCGTCCTGACCCATCCATCATCCGTCCTGATCCCTCCAACATCCGTCCTGATCCCTCCAACATCTGTCCTGATCCCTCCATCATCCGTCCTGATCCCTCCATCATCCGTCCTGACCCATCCATCATACGTCCTGATCCCTCCAACATCCGTCCTGATCCCTCCAACATCCGTCCTGATCCCTCAATCATCCGTCCTGACCCATCCATCATACGTCCTGATCCCTCCAACATCCGTCCTGATCCCTCCATCATCCTTCCTGATCCCTCCAACATTCGTCCTGATCCCTCCATCATACGTCCTGATCCCTCCAACATCCGTCCTGATCCCTCTAACATCCGTCCTGATCCCTCCATCATCCGTCCTGCTCCATCTACGCTCCTTAATCCATCGGGCCCTCTTTCGTAACCTCCCCCTCCTCTAAACCAAATAAATGAAAACTCTAGCTGAAAAAGGTAAAAAAAATTCGATATGGTGCGTATTTAAAATCCTGCGTGGGATCGACAATGTTAATTTTTCAACCTGGTTGACATATAGTCGGGGAAAATGTTGTCAGACCTACAAGAAGTACGGCGTACACCATGAATTTAATACCTTCCAGGAGCAACACCGACATCAGGAAAATTTCTGTACTAACCGAGAAGTTTCTACCTAGAATTGCCCACTGAACTAAAGAATTCTAGAACCTTGAATACCTTCAAAACCGGACTTGAGAAAATTAATATGCGCCCGGGACAGAGAGCTATATGTAAAGCACAGAATTCAATTTTGATCGATCTCTGTACAGCGAGGACAAGAAAAGAAGTCTGCGTTTATGGACTACCCGGTCTTCTGCAGTCATCGAAACAAGTAACAAGTAATAATACAGTCTGATGCTTCTTATGATAGGAATCATTTTAAAAAAAAATTTAAAATAGCAATGTGAATTTTTCAAAATCAGAGGAAAAGCGTCAAATATGTAGACAATATTCACATAATGACCAGGTTTTAACCCTTATATATGTTTACAAATACTATACCTTACATGACTGGACAGACAAATTCAATATTGTAATTAATCAGTTTTTAGGCTGGGATAAAAATCAAGGAACTAAGAGAAATTCATATTCAGATATTGACGGGAATTCCTAAAAATAAATTTTTCTAAAAACTTAACTCTTGTTGATTGAGAACTGATTAAGATAAATGGCCATGTCCCCAACCACATCATCTTTCTCCTCTAAACTCTCCCTTGAACTTCCCAGATTCTAGAATATTCAACAAACAAGAAAAGGAGCGGCTTATGATATTATGAGGGGGGAAAATAATTGAATTTTTGCGGCGTAAAATAATTACGCTTCCTGGATTTCTTTACCAGGAATTTGGTGAATTTGATGTTAAAACTATGACCAGCTAGCTGAGGGTGTAAGGTGGTGAATGTGAACTGACTTTATAGAAAATCTTCTAAACTTTAAAAAATTCCGACGCTTTTATCTGCTTGTGTAAAGTACAACGTGTACTATTTAATGCTTAAAGAATGAAGAATGAAAAAAACTAAAAAAAGAAATTGAGCCCTTGCTATAAACTCTGACTTTCTAATCCCAATGTCGTAGATCTTATATATTTAAAAATATTGATTTTGTAAGATAAAATAATTTTAAGTTTACATCAACAGGTTGCAAATATATAGGAATTAGACCATTTAAATTTGTTGCAAAGACTCAATAAATATAATTGAACATAATATGTAAAAACAATTCCTAAATGTTACAGGAAAATTTAACTATGATTAATTAGCAAGTTTAGAAGAGGGATCAAGTTTGCACTTGACAAAAAAATTCTTACTATTTCTTAGGACAAAATAAGGTTCAGAATTTTTGTATAAGTATAATTTCAGAGTGCCAAAGTAAAAAAAAAGTTGTCAACAATCACCTGATCCTTATTTATTCCAATAATTGCTCTAGGAGTAGCAGAGAGTAGAGAGCATCCTACTCCTACTCCTTGGATTGAATTTCTAAGATGAGGTTCTCCAGATCTCCAGACAGGATCTTTACTCCGAGAAGAATTGAGGATAGCTTGAATCTGCACTTTATGTGGCTGCATTAGCCTACCCAGACCATTATAAGAAGGATTAAAGGATGTAATATTCACATCTTTTTGGGAAGGATTGTAGTCAGGGTTCTGAGACAGGTTTATCACGTCTCTAGCAGAGGGAATACATATAGAATTCTGTGTTGGAATCATGGAATCTCCAGGTTTGGGATGAGTAGGATGAATAGTTTGTTTCTGCATGAGATGAGTTGATTTGTCTGAAGACACCGGGAAGGTCTCCAGGTCCTGACAGAACACTAGAATCTGGTTTCTAGCAGTGTATAAACCTTGTGAATTCTTCTCTTCTGTTCTAATCAGTACCGTTTGTGTTTCCTGTTTAACCCTAGGTTTTATGGTGATAGACACATCCTTCTCGGTTTGAACTTTAAGAAGCTTCCAATCTTCGATAAAAGCATCACCACTGATATCAAACTTGAGCATCACGGGAAGGAATCCGACCAGGATTTGACGAGCGGAGAAAACTCCGTCAACACTTCCAGATATCCGGACACCTCCTCGTCTTGATGAGGAACTGGGTGTGTTTACAGTATCCTGGAAGTTTATCCGTGTCCCGGTTTTCTCTGCTATCGCCAGAAGGTTTGAATTGTTGTCACCAAATACAGTATGTTGGTGGTGTGTGGAGATATGTATATAGAGATACACTGAAACCTCGTCAACAGGACATGTTAACATTTTCTTGATCAGGAGCAGAGTTCCTTCCTTCACTCTCTCATAGTCCTTCTCATAACCCTTGACAGACACGAAGGACGTGAGATTCTTTCCAACCTGCCTGACGGAGACAAGGACACAATACCGGTCCTGGATCGTCTTGATGAACACGTTGCTGCCGTCGGTGTGTGGGAGCAGGTTGGATTGGACAGGAAGGTCGAACTGGAATATTATTGGAGTAAGACCTCGGATGAGTTCTCTGGCTCGTTCAACTTCATTAACTCCACCTGCTATTGAAACCTGGTTTGATTTCTCCACTGAACTGCTGCGGTTACTATCAGGGAAGTGAATATGACATTTCGTCTCATCCATAACTTTCCTAATTGTACTTCCTCCGCGTCCAATAATATGCGAATGATCCGTGAAACTAACATCCATCTTTAAAGTTACTCGACTAAAAATCATAATTATAGGAATAAGAAAAAAAAACAATCTAAGTGTAAATAAAATTGTTATCAAGAATGTAACTGGTACCAAGAAGAATAAAAAAGAATTCTTACCAAGAATAGAATAGAATATAATTGCTACTAAGAATAGAATAGAATAGAATTGCTACTAAGAATAGAATAGAATAGAATTGCTACTAAGAATAGAATAGAAAAGAAGTGTTTGCATGAATAGAATAGAATTGTTACCTGAGACATCTAGTATCCAAAGTTTCAATTATTAATCTTCTAGCTCTCTTGACTCCATCCCTGTCTCCTCCAACCCTGATATGAGGATCCTTTTTACTCTTAGCTCCAACCTTGAGCCTGGAGGGCCAGATGATACAAGTATTAGTCTCCAATCCAACTCTTTCGAAGAACTTTTCTGCTGTTTCTCTAGGTGCGCTTCCATCTGTAATATTTAGTAAAGAGTAAACAAATGATTGAACTACAGGGTGTCCCACGAAACATGACATTTAATAAATCGTTATTTTTAGTTAAAACATCCTTTGGCTTCATTATCTTTTACTTTGAAATCAATTTTAATATAACATGACTCCCATATAATACTTTTATTGATCTTTGGTATCAAACAACTTACAAATTATGGAAAATGACATTCTAAACTATTCACCAACTGTCATGTTTCGTGGGACACCCTGTATGTATGCTTGTGAACCAAAACAAATGATCTTACTCCGCTGCAAGGTCGTCTTTGACCAAGATTTTCTCCGGTGCCAAACCAAACATTTTTACACTTCCGACAAATCAGTAAACACCCTAACGTGCAGTGCTCACGCTTCAAATTAAGCCTTAAAAATTCGTGATTTGCATTGAACAAATTTTTGCAACCAAACTATCATGTTTTTAGCTCAGCAATGCTTTGTTTACATCGTTCTATAATTTTTATTTTCATTTCCTTTAATTATAAATGATTCAGTTGTTTTCATTTCTCTCCTTATCCTTTGCCAACTCATTCGTTTGTTGTTCGTTTGTCATTTTTTCTAAATGTTCATATTTCTTCCTGGTTCTAAGATTTTGTCTAACTGTGTTATTTCTTGCTATTTTCTGTTAATATCTTCTGCATCCTTTCTTACTTTTCTTACTGTTTTAATGTTTAATATAACATAACCAATCTAGTCACAACATCAAGCAAACATAATATTTTGTTCAAAATTACTGACACCACTTCAAAATTACAATTTAACTTCTTTAATTTATTCTTTACACAAGAGAAGAAACAGGCAAACTTATTCTTATCAACAAGCTCTTCAGAAAAGGGAGTTTTGTTAAAAAATAAATTGAAATGAACTTTGCTTCATGTGTATTAATTATCATCAAGGGTGTATTCTAAAATTGACTTGAATTCATACTTAAGAAATAATTCTTGCCAAAAATTCTGATTTTCTAATTCCTATATCTTTGCATCCTGATGTTGTGAACATTTGATATTTTAAACTCTAATCATTTGATCTTACTGAATTCCTGGTTTAAAATATCTAAGGTCTACCACATTGGATTGCAAATATATAGGGATTAGAAAAACAGAGTTTGTGGCAAAAATTCAATTTTTCTTCGTATAAGGTTTACCTATCTCATCTCCTTTTCCATTGATCATCTGTTCTAGCTTGCGCCGGTCAACTCTGAACTTCTCCTCATAAGAAAACTCCTGCTCTAGTATAGATAAATCCTCTACAGAGGATAGTTGGGAGGGATGAAGAACTGTTCCTGCACTTGTACCGCTACTCTCAGATATCTAACAAAACAAATCTAAAATCTTCCATCTGATTTTCAGGGATTTAGATCAAAATAAATTATGCTATTCTAGATTATGACCAGTGTTATTATTTACTATGGACCGTTTAAAAAAAAATCCAAAAATTCAAATCTGTATTATGTTTATCAAATAGATTGTCAAGTTACTATTGTACTTGACAATCTATTTGATGTTAATATTTGCTGTCAATGTCCTGTCAATTAAAGCCTGTTTATAAAATGTCCTATCTATGAATGAACGTATCTATGAAATGTTTTATCTATGTATTAACGTATTTAAGAAATGTTTAATGTATGGACTAAAGTATTTATGAAATGTTTTATCTATGCATGAACGTATTTATGAAATGTTTTATCTATTAACCAAAGTATTTATGAAATGTTTTATCTATGAATGAACCTATCTATGAAATGTTTTATCTATTTATTAACGTATTTAAGAAATGTTTTAGCTATGGACTAAAGTATTTATGAAATGTTTTATCTATGCATGAACGTATTTATGAAATGTTTTATCTATGAATGAACGTATTTATGAAATGTTTTATCTATGAACTAAAGTATTCATGAAATTAACGTATCTATAAAATGTTTTATCTATGTATCAACGTATTTAAGAAATGTTTAATCTATGAATGAACGTATTTATGAAATGTTTTATCTATGAACTAAAGTATTTATGAAATGAACGTATTTGTAAAATGTCCTGTCTTTGAAATATACATCTATGAAATGTTCATTTATAAAATGTCCTGTCTTTAAAAAGTATATCTATCAAATATCCTGTCTTTTAAAAGTTAATCTATGAAATGTCCTGTATTTGAAAAGTACATCTATGAAATGTCCTGTCTTTGAACTATTATATTACATATTTTTGTCTGGACTCGGGACATGAACTGGATAATTTACTTTATTAAAAATATTTATGTATGTATACAATATTGATGATAATTATAAAACTATAATTACTTCTTCAAGTCTTTGATTTTTAGAAAGCTCTAAGTTTGTATACACACTATACAGGTTTATTTAATTACACATGATCAATTATCACATTAGTATACTCTCCTAGATTCATTTAAAGGGACTGTAAGCGTAATTTTAAGTGACCCTCCATGCAAAGATGTCAATCTCCGATTTACAACGGTACCGTTGAAACCTTAATCTGATCAAAAATGTTGAAGATAACGACGTTTTTCTGGCTGGACAAGTGTTTATTCTGTGATTTTTTTCAGTTTTTCTTATAAGCAAGAAATGCGCAACCCACTTTTGTTGAAAAACAAAACAAAAATGAAAATAAACAGTATATATAAACAAAATCATTAAGGGTACTGTTGTAAATCGTTCAGTGTCATCTTTGCATGGAGGTTCACTGGAAATTACGCTTACAGTCCCTTTATAAGTTAGAGCTTCGCGATCCATGTTTATTAAATGTTTATTGTAATTTCATTTTATTAAGATTTAATTAGGAAAACTAAATTTTAATTTCCCGGCTGAAAATCAAGATGTGAATCGTGATTGGCATTTACTTCTTTTACTTTTAATATGGTTCCATAAAAAACTGACAATTTTAAAAATTTAAAAATAGTTTATTCTAAACCTTTGATTTCCTTTCACTTAGTCAAATTTTAACTTTGAGAAAAAAAAAATGAATAACGGTCGTTTTTTGGTTAGTTTTTCCTCATATTATTTTGCATAGTTTAATAAAGGCAAAATTTTGCAGACTAAAGTTTTGAACCTAATTTTTTATTATACAGTATTTTGATGTGCCTTTAACGAGTCATAGAAAAAAAAAACAAGTTATTACAATAATGTACTAGCTGTGGTCTAAGATAGATAGATTCTGGAAAGTCTTTCAGGATTTTGTAAAGTAGTTTTTCCGAACTAAAGCTAGAAACATTATATGTACAGTTTTGACATCATTTATCCAAATTTAAATGACTTGGTAAAGTCAAACCACGGATAATCGTATGGTGACACTGAAAAAATGGGCCCGGTCTCAAAAGTTGCATTTATGATTCTCATAACTGCATGTAGATCACTTTTACCATTAACGCCAATACGTACTGCCGATATTGATCTTAAAAATACTTGATTGGACATTGAAACTATATGGCTCTCTAGACTGATGTATAGATTTCATGGTTATTCTAGACATATTCGACATATTTAAACTATCTCGTATGCATTTTCAAAAAAAAATAAATATCCACATATTTCATCTTTGACTTAAAACTTTTCCTGGGGGTCATGTCAGTTGCCACAAAAAAATTGGGCTTGACTGGTTCAGCCGTTTATTGGATTCAGACAGACAAAAAACAGACTATTAAGACCTGATCGACTGTGAAGTGTAGCCAGGCCTTGGGGTTAATCTTGCAAATCCTTATATACTTTAAAGGGCCGGTGTGACTATTTTCCCCTTTTTTAATACATAATACAAATGTTCACATCCTTTTAGCACGTGTCTTACAGGTTTCTGTATTACAGAGAGGTTAACAAATATTAATTACATATGTGTTTTAGATTGGAAACCCAGGTCGGCCTGGAATAAAAGTTTACCAACTCAAATTAAAATTCCCAGCTAAAGACATTTCCGTGGTTCTGCCAAGTTTCCCAATCAGATTTTCAGATAAATTCATTAATAGAAACACTGTGAAAACTAGGGGAAACGGGAGGGGTTTCGTCAATAAATTCTATACTCATATTCATTTCCCTACCTGAGAAAACTGACGGGAATATCTCCACTCGGAAAAATATCTCCAAGTGTTACATTCTCTGAACTCTGGGTGGAAGAAATCCTCTTTGAACTCCGGGTTCAACTCTTCTCCGGCCTGCGGAGAGATCTTCCCTGGGTTCATGTTTAAATAAATTTTATTTACAATTAATCTGAACTCAAAAGAACTACGGAATCTTTCACGAATATTTGTTGAGAACACATTATTCTCCTGGCTCTCCTAACCCCTGAGGAGTAAAACTAACTGTATGATTAGTTTCAGCTGGTTTCCTCGGTTTGTGGATAAATCTACTAAGCAACGAAGGTCGGATCTAGTGCTCATGTGAACCCGTAGTTTAGCTTTCTAATTCTCCGATCAACTTCATTCCTAAATTCTTGGTTATCCGTGGCCTCTTAATATCCGTCCCGCTTTGTAAACATCGGGCAATCGATTTCAGTTCGGTCCCTACAATTACTACAATGTAAGACTACAATATAAAAAATTTAATATTCTAAGAACTCGTTATGTAAACTAAAAGCGGAAAACTAAAAGAAACCTTTTGAAAAACGATTAAATGCAAACAGAGTTCGCAATGCTTTCATTAACAACGAAATTCTACCCCCCCCCCCTAGAGAAAAATTTGAAAAATTCCCTGTTGTAAAGTTACAAATTTTCTTGTTTATGCTTTGATATTTTTTATATTCATTGACTAAAATCATTTTTTTTTTTTGCTTATTTCTGTAATTTTAAAGGACGAACTCCTGATGATGTTTGCAAAGTTGTTGGCGAAATAAGAACAAAAGTGAATTGACTCTTGTGATAGAGTAGGGTTGGGATTAGTTAAAAACGATCTAAGATATATATTACGGGGTTTAAAGAAATGATAATTAATGTAATTTGGAAAATGAAAGGTTTGAAGTAAATATATATAAGGAAGAGTTTAAGAGTGAAGGATAAGGAAAGAGTAATGAAAACCCTCCTTAAAAAGTTTCCTTTTCGTCTTTCTGTAGCAATTAAACATTTTCAATAATATCTGTTCTCCCAGCTTGAATATTTTATGAATTTCTCTTGCAGAAACTTCTTTTCCCAAACATCAAGTTCAAGTTTCATCTATCGCAATGTACATGGTGTCCCACATCATTTCGGATCGTACAGGGTGTCCCACATCAAATTAGACCGTCAATGGGTCTAAATTGCGATTTGAGGGACAAATGAAAAAATTTAAGAAGAATGAATCATTTTGAAAAATTTAATAAGACTAATAGAAATTATTTTGCAGAAAATGCTAGATTTTTCGAGTATTATAAGCGTATTTTGGCGTTAAAGATTGGAGATAATCTAATTTGATATGGGACGCTCTGTATATGGCTCTCAATTGCAATTTTCAGGAATAATCAGTGAATTTAAAAAAAATAATCATTTTTAAAAAATTGTATAAGCCTTATATAAAAATTTGTATGCAGAAAAGACTAGGTTTTTTTCGAGTATTATGTGGCATATTTCAGCGTTAAATCTTGGGAGATAATCCAAATTAACTACTAAGAACTACTCATTGATCCAGGCTGCTAAAAAATTTTCTAATATTTTTCTGTAGCCCTAGATTAGATATTTTAGAACTATAAAGCATTAGGTTTCAGCTTTAGTTCCGAAGAAGAAGTTGGCAAAATTCTCATAGGTTTTTACTTCAGAGCTGAAACCTTTGGATCCCTGTGACTATGGACCTTGCTAAGTTAATAACACCCAAAAAAACACAAATTCGTCTGGAAGCCGTGTACTAGCTCAAATACCTCGCGTTGCCTTAGGACCTTGTGTCAAAACGATCAATCAAATTTCTATAAACGTTTCGGTTTGAAGGGTGCACACTGAACAGTGTTTCGTGTATTTCAAATATCGTTCAAAACTTAACAGAAAACGATCTTCTGCGCCGAAACTGTTGATCATAGGGATATGTCATCTATTTTAAGATAGCCCGGGGAAAGGAATTGAGTTTTTGCCACAAACCTCAAATTTTCTTATTTATGTATCTCTGCAACTTAACCAGTGATATTTCAAACTTAGATTATTTGATCTAACAGAATTAATAGTTTGAAATATCTAAGGTCTACGACATTGGGCTGCCAAGATTTAGGGATAAGAATATTTAAGTTTGTAGCAAAAACTCAGTTCCTTTGCGAATTTAAATTAATTATTTTTGTTTAATTTCTCTAAATGTTGAGATTTGACCGACTGTAGGTAACTTAAATATACAATTTCAACGTTCTGCTTTATATAAAAGATGTCGAGGATAATAAATGTTCTGAGCAGTGCTTGGAATCCATTTAATTTTGATGCGGATCCGGATCCTGGATCCACACTGGAAAAAAATGGATCAGGATCCAGGTCATTTTTTAAGATTTACTGAATTTTTTAAACAAAAAAAATTTTCGAACTTAAAAAAAAAAAATTTCGCTTATTTTTATTCTAAAAATTGAGTAACCATTCAGAAATGAGGAAATTTTCATAATCTCTTTTTTTTAAATTCAGATTTGGTAAAAAGTTTTTTTTTTGCAATTTTTGATTGATAATTTACCCCTTGGATCAAGATCCGTGGATCCGCATATTTTTGCGGATCCGGATCCAGGAAGCCAAAATCTCGCGGATCCAACGGATCCGGATCCTAAGCACTGGTTTTGAGTCACTGAGTGGTTTTAAGAAAAGTCGCTCAGTGGAAAAAAAATAAAATTTAAAATGGCAGATTTACTGACAAATCAACAAACACCCAAATTATGTCGAAATACAATTTATTCCTTTTTCCAAATTGAATTAATGTTACAATTAAACAATAAAAAGATACCATAGGTTACAATTTGTAAGCATATTTAATATTACTTAAAAAAAAGTAGAAAATAAGTATACAATTAGTATACATTACTAGTATACGTTACAATACATTAAACTGTTGAGAGATATTTCTTCTTAATATTGAACTGCTGGTACGATAGTTTAGATTGAGGGAATGATCGTTAAATGATTTCAGAGTACAGGATACTAGATCAAATATACAGATACTAGAAATAGAACCAGGATACTAGATCCAGGATACAGGATACTAGAATCAGGATACAGGATACTAGAATCAGGATACAGGATACAGGAACAGAATATTAGAACTAGGATGAAGGATAATAGAATCAGAATGTAGGATACAGGAAAATAGGATACATCATTATAGGATAAAAAAGATACAGGCTAAAGGATAAAGAAAATAGGATACAGAATACCTGAGCTAGGATATTTGAAACTATAGTTTAATACAGATTTGATACAGCAATATTTGTCGTTTCTTGGACATTGAACACGATCTATGCGTTTCTTATTCCCAAGCTCGCATCCAGCTCAGCTCTCTTCTGCTGAATCTTTCCATAGAAATATCTGAAGATAAAGAATAAATGTATTTTCTGTTAAGCCTAAACTAGACCTCAATATCAATCTAGATTCATTTTAAATATAATTCATCTAAGTCTTATTCAATATTTACTTATGATACAATTTAACTAAGTTTAATTTAATCTTTCCTATCCTTAAATACAATTTGATACCTTATATTAATAATAAAGCTAATTAGTAACTTATCTTAGCTATCTTGTAATATCTGAAGTAGTATATACATTATATTAATAATAAAGCTAATTAGTAACTTATCTTAGCTATCTTGAAATATCTGAAGTAGTATATACATTATATTAATAATAAAGCTAATTAGTAACTTATCTTAGCTATCCTGTAATATCTGAAGTAGTATATACATTATATTAATAATAAAGCTAATTAGTAGCTTATCTAAGATCGCCTAGTAATCTCTAAAGTAGTATATACCTGCAAACTCCCTCTGTTGCCCAGGGTTGATAGTAGAAATCTACTCGTCGTTCTTCCTCAGGGTTTCCAGTAACATCGGTCATTGTCTTCAAATCCCTTGTCTGGGACTCCAGCCATTTATTGATAAATAACTGAGGATCCTGGAAACAAGATCAAGGTTTAGAACAAGATCAAGGTTTAGAACAAGATCAAGATTAAGAACAAGATCAAGATTTAGAACAAGATCAAGATTAAGAAAAAGATCAAGATTTAGAACAAGATCAAGGTTTAGAACAAAATCAAGATTTAGAACAAGATCAAGATTAAGAACAAGATCAGGGTTTAGAACAAGATCAAGACTTAGAACAAGATCAAGGTTTAGAACAAGATCAAGATTAAGAACAAGATCAAGATTTAGAACAAGATCAATATTAAGAACAAGATCCAGATTTAAAACAAGATCAAGATTTAGAACAAGATTAAGATTAAGAACAAGATCAAGATTTAGAACAAGATCAAGGTTTAGAACAAGATCAAGATTAAGAACAAGATCAAGATTTAGAACAAGATCAAGATTAAGAAAAAGATCAAGATTTAGAACAAGATCAAGGTTTAGAACAAAATGAAGATTTAGAACAAGATCAAGATTAAGAACAAGATCAGGGTTTAGAACAAGATCAAGGTTAAGAACAAGATCAAGGTTAAGAACAAAATCAAGATTAAGAACAAGATCAAGATTTAGAACAAGATCAAGGTTAAGAACAAGATCAAGGTTTAGAACAAGATCAAGGTTTAGAACAAGATCAAGATTTAGAACAAGATCAAGATTTAGAACAAGATCAAGATTTAGAACAAGATCAAGGTTTAGAACAAGTTCAAGATTTAGAACAGGATAAAGATTAAAAACAAGATCAAGATTTAGAACAAGAAAAAGATTACAAACAAGATCAAGATTAAAAACAAGATCAAGATTTGGAACAAGATCAAGATTTGTAACAAGATCAAGATTTGTAACAAGATCAAGATTTAGAACAAGTTCAAGATTTAGAACAAGATCAAGATTTAGAATAAGATAGAGATTTAGAACAAGATCAAGATTTAGAATAAGATAAGAGATTTAGAGCAAGATTAAGATTTAGAGCAAGATTAAGATTTAGAGCAAGATTAAGATTTAGAGCAAGATTAAGATTTAAAGCAAGAATAAAAATTAAATCCAGATTTAGATCAATTTGTAGATCTGGGTCAAGATCAAGAGCAATATCAACAAATAAAAATTAAGACCAAGAACAAGATTATGTCCAAGATTGAGGTCAAAATTTAAATGATGATCTAGATTAAGAATCAGACCAAGCTTAGGATAAAGATTCAAATCCAGATCCTTTTATTATTATTGTGAACGAAAAACCCTAAATTTTGAAAAGATGACATCTTGTGTTCTATCTGTTATTGTTAATTAATCTATGGTTGAATAGAACTAACCTTGGCAAAGCTGAGAAAGAACTCCCTGCTAGTTTTCAGACTATTGATGGTATCAACGGTCTCGTGTATCTTGTTGTCCAGGGACTGTATCTCCTGCTGGCTGGCAGTGGACAACAGGAAATTGTTCATCTGGGTCTTCAGGTTATCGTCAACCTACAGAATAAAATATTGATTTAGGAAACTTTTCGTTGTTTGGAGTCAATGAATAGCGATAAGTAGTTGAATACGTACATTGTACAACTAATCCATTACGAGAGAAGTATTGTCAAAATCAACTACCTAGCTCTGTTCTTAAATTAAATATTAATATTAAAGAATCGTTATCCAATATAAATAGTTAGAACCGCAACATTTTTGCTATCTGGATCTGGATCCATGATAGCAAAAAAACTTCTTGCTCTAAACATTTTTTGTTTGTTAAAAAATGAGTAAAACTTAAAGAAATGTTTATGACCTTGATCCGGATTCATTTTTTTCAAGAAGGAGCCAAAACCCGCTTCAAATTATTGATACAAAGCACTGCTTTTAACAAAATAAAAAACCATATAAAATAGATTTATCTACCTCAACATCAATATCGTAGCAGGCAGTTTTCTTGTTCTCCGCCTGTCGTAGATCCTCTACACTAATAATATGATTGATCACTATTGGATCTGGAGGGTGGAGGAGCGGGTTCAATCTCTGCGGTATCTCCGCAAACTTCATCCTCTCCGCCTGGAAGATCTGTTTAAGGAACGGATCGCAATTGACGAACTCTCTCTCATGCTGGTCCTGGAGCTTGTGGGTCTTGATGTATTGCCAGAGCGCTGATATGATGACGGGTCTGGTTTGTGTATGAACCCCGAGGAGACGAGCTAAACGAGTATCTAGTTTGAACTGGAGAGGCTGATAGTCTAGGAGTAGAAGGATTGTGCATCTTACATTCTTGTCACCAGGTCTCTTAACCTAGATATTCAAAGTTATTTAAATAAATAAATCTTAAATCCACCCCTGTTTTGTAGACCAAGAACCCCACACACATACATCAAAAAGTCTACATCTATCCACAGGTGATGTTAGGAATCTGCAAATTTAAAACATGTTATCTGATCGTAAACCGTAAATCAAGAAATTGTTGAACTAGGAAATATTATCCAACCTGAAATCCATCCGTCTCCTGAGTAGTAGGTGTCCTGTGCCACTCCACCAGATGATTATCAGGTCCGTACAGATCCTTATCCAACTCTATTACTAGAGACTTGAAGAATGAGGAGAACTTCCTCTTCGTCTTGGCAGGATCCACTCGTTTGTCATCATCAATGAGTCGTCCTTCCACCCTGAGTTCCCAGCTCGCAACACTCCCTTCCTCTCCCTCCCCCTCCCTTGCAGGAAAACTAGTATTTGAGATAAATATTCTCAACTTTCTCTTCTGCTTCATAGGACGCTTCAGTGCCTCCTGGATATCCAACCTTTTCCTCATTATTGTAGAATCAAGCTTTCTCTCAAACGCTAGAAGATCCATGTAAGCCTGAGACTCCGGGACTAACTCCCGAACCTTCTGCGGCAGAATCTTGTCAGCCAGCTTCTTCTTCTTCTTTGAGGATTTAGAGGAGGGAGGCATTGGTCCTCGTGTATCCGCTGGTCGTTTAGATCCAGGAGGAGGTCCCATCGACCCTAAAACAAGAATTTTTATTTAAAAAAATATTTTTTTTTGTGAGCGATTGTTTTCATGCAAATTTTCTCTGTTTAGACGGTTAAATTCGTAATTCTGTGAAAAGAAAAACAAAATATAAGAAAATTATTGGGGATTTTCCAAAATATGTGTAAAAATAAGTGTTATAAGAACAAACATAATAATGACGAGAAGGACTGAAAATCAAAGAAATCTAAAGTTAAATGATAATTCGGCATTAATTTAAGGATTAATATTTACCTTGTCTCTGAGGAAGAGAAACCATCTGAGGTCCAGGTCCTCCTGGAACCATAGGGCGAGGTCCAATAGGACCAGCACTGCTAGTCATAGGTGGACCATTGTACCCCGGGCGAGGAGGATATCCTGAAGGTGGAGGTCCATAGGGTCTAGGAGGGCCTGGATATCCTTGAGGGGGAGGACCAGGGGGTCCTGGATATCCCTGAGGGGGAGCACCAGGTGGAGGGTATCCTGGCCTGGCAGCCATTTCTCTGAAATTATCACAGAATGAGTAAATTTATATGTTACCATTGAATTTTGAAACGAAGCGAAAAAGTTTCGAAATATCAAAAAAATATCAAATTCTTTTCAACACTGGTTTGCATTCGAAATATTTTTGGCATTAGGCTCCTTAGTCCTTATGCTTCAGCAAGCGCCGGAGCGGGAGCAGGTGGTGCAGGTACAGCAGGGGGTCCGGGTAGACCTTGAGCAGGCTGGGGTCGAGGTCCAATATTAAATATATTCATGATGTCATTAATCCTCTGTCTCCTCCTCTCCTCATCCGGCATGTGGAATGCTCCGGAGATAAGCTCCTCCTTCTTCGCCTGGATTTCCATCATCTTCTCCTCAATAGAATCCTCCTACAAAAATATTTGTTTTAGGTTTCGTCATTATTATTTCTATTTAACTTTTACGCTTGGTGAAAAAACAACATAGAAACAAAATTTTGAATTTAAAAAAAATGATTAAAAAACGATTCTTGAAGAAAAAAAAGCCTTATTAAAAAGAATTATATTTGCCTTTGTGATGAACTTATAAATAGTGACAGGCTTCTCTTGTCCTATTCTGTGTATCCTATCAAAGCACTGCCACTCCGCTGCAGGGTTCCAGGCAGGATCCAACAGCAGCAGATGGTTAGCAGAGGTTAGATTCAAACCTACTCCACCAGCTTTCAAGGAGAGGAGGAGAACCTTCGGGGAATTGGCAGTTTTCTTCTGGAAGAGGCGGACAACCTCCGCCCTTTCCATATGCGACATAGTTCCGTCTAGGCGGACATAGGTAAACCCTTGCTCCGCAAGGATGGGTTGGAATATGGAGAGAAAAGTTGTGAACTGAGAAACAACTACAATTTTATCCGTTGGATCCGCTTCTCTGATTCTTATCATCTCCTTGATTGCAGCGTTTACCTTGGAACTGCTCACATTCACCTCAATATTCTCCAAAGCTTTCAGGGTCTCATCTGATCTCTCCTCCTGTTCATCATCATCAGTTCCAGCCTCAAGGAGTCCGTTCTTGCTCAAAGAACCTCGGCACAGAGGACAGATTGGAGGTTTGACAGTCTCTAGGACACGCGTAATACAAGGTTTACAGTAGACGTGAGCACAAGGAGTAATAACCGGAGATTTAAGATCATCCAGACAGATACTACAATCTTCCGTCACTCCGTCCTGGATCATTTTCCTCAGCTGTCCAGCCAGACGTTTTCTTAGATCTATTTCTGATTCTCCTTCTGCCATTCCTCCGTTCTCCTCTTTATCCATGAACATGGCGAGTTCTCTTTCCAGTAGTGTTCGATCTCTCAATACATGGGTCCAGTCAATAGTCTTGATCATCTCTCTGTGACAGCAGAGCTGACGCATGCGCATCATGAGAGCGAAAATAATTGCGTAGTTACGCAAAAGGGTACCACGTTGGTGATATCTTTCCACTATGTTTGTCGCCTCCTTGCTCAGGATGGAATAACAAAGTTTCTCATCTTCAGTAAACTTGACATCTCGGATAATAATGGTCTTAGTTGGAAGTGGAACGATAGGATCTCCGTTTGCTCTCTTGTCGTTCTTGGTCCGTCGGAGACATATTGCGTCCATGAGTACCTGGAGTCGTTCGAACCCAGACTCCTCTCTATCCTTGCAAGGACGCTCTATCTGATTTTTGAAGCCCTGGAGATCCCCTGCGTAGAGATCAAACTGTAACCAGTTGACCAGGGACCAGAGTTCTATCAGGTTGTTCTGAATTGGAGTTCCTGTCACAACCCAGCGACGTACGGTTCTCAGCTGGTTTGCTGCCTTAGCTGTCTTCGACCTATGATTCTTGATATAGTGACCTTCATCTAGGATGACCCGCAGCCACTTGGCCCGGAGCAGAGGACTAGTATCTGCATTTAGTTCATTGGCCAGGGTTCCGTAGGTTGAGAGTACTATGTCATAAGTGTTGAGATCTGCTCCAAGTTTAGCTTTGTTTGAACCATGATGAACTTTTACTTTGAGCTCAACGCTAGGAAGGATATGTGAATCAATCTCCTGACACCAATGACTGAGAAGACTAGTTGGACAGATGATGAGTGTAGGATGAGCTCTACCTTTCCTCTTAGCAGGTTCAGCCAGAGGAACTATTCTCTTCATAGTAGACGGTTTTAAGGTTGACTCAGGTCGACAGATAGATGAGGAGGGTTGAGTGCGAAATGAAGATGATGACGGGAATGGATCATCTGAGGAGAATTTTGATGGACCGGGTTGGGATGAACTGGGTTCTGGAGCAGGACGTATCTGACGAGGGATCGGAGCAGTCTCCAGGTCTATGTCGGACAAGTTCACATCGCTATCACTGTCAACGGTAATTTTTAACTTTTTGCTTGACCGCTTGGCCTCTGCGGCCTTCGCCTCGTCGTCGGACGAAATTACAAGATTGGACGTTTTCTTCCGGCAAATTGGGATATCATCATCACTAGAATCGAAAGCTCCGTCAAGGTTCAACCCTGGATTGGGAGAAGTTTGGGAAAGACTCCGAACCTTCTTATCCTTCTCAACCTGCGACATGTTCTCCCATTCTGAGTACATATCATCTAACTCTTCATCCCGCGGATCCCGTATCTTCTTCTCTTCAGGTTTGCACTTCAGACGAGATGAAAGAGAGGATTTCTAAAAATACCATTTTTTATAAAATAATTATCATCAAACAAGAAAATAAAGGTTCAACTTCAAATAACAATGAAAAAACGTACATTTTACTTTAATGAAAAAAAAATCTTCTAAATATTCACTTAATTTTTTTTGCAACAAAGTTCTGCTATCGGAAACAAATCTTCGGGAAAAATAAAATGATTTATTTAGGAAAAATTATAACAAGTATTAAAGAACCTTTCAAGTTAAGTAGAATTTTAAATTTCAAATATTAAAACAAAATCAACAATAAAACCCAAAATCAATTTATTAATTCTACCTCAATAAGATCAAATTCGTCTAGATCAGGATCATCTTCTTCCTCCTCTTCATCTGTACTATCAACATCATTGATAAATCCACGCTTTGACTTCTTCTCTTTCTGATCTCCAAAAGAGAATTTAGATTTTTCTCCCTTCTCCTCCTCCTCCTCCTCGTCGCTGCTCTTGAAGTTGGAGAAGAATCCTATGGCGGATCTTTTCTTTACTTTATCCTCAATCTTCTTCCCAACATTGGACTGAGTTGGTTCTTTGAGAATCCTTTTCTTCTTCCCCTTCCCTCCTCCTCCTCTCATCATCTCTATCTTTGGTCTGGTGTATCCTAGGTTAGGTTTGGACAGAGGACGGTTGTCGTAGTAGTTTGTCATGATCAGAGATATCATTGTCAACGTCTTCCCTAAACCCATTTCCTACAAAACAAACAAGACATAACTCTCTGATAAAAATGACTCTATTTGATCACAATGACTTTCAGACCAACGGGGAAATAAGTGACTACTTTGTGGAAAAGAATAAAAAAGTAAATTAGCAAGTAAGTTGCAGTTTCATTTTTCATTTTCTCCCAAAAAACTTCAGAAATCAGTCTTGAAAAATATATTCCAATACAGTTACTTAAGTAAATAAGTCGACAAAGAAAAAAAACTGACTGTATATAGTTCAGATATAAGGTTCTAATATTTAATTTTGGTCAAAAATTGTAATTACGTAAATCTTTAAGTAAAAGAACCTAGAATGCTAATAGGATTAAATAATCTAATGTAAATAAAACTACCATATGCAAAAGCTAGATTAAATTAAAATTGAAGTTACAGAAAAAAGCTAAAATCGTTTTTGTCCACAATTTTATTGATATCTTCTTGTGAATAGAGAGAGACAAACACTGAGCAACATAAATACGAACATATTTAGGTGATATTTGGAGCCTACATACTTTTTCCAAAATGAAATGTAAACTGTTTTCAACGAATTTTTGTCTAGATTCCGTTTAAAAATGTTTTTGATTAACAGATTCTATTCAAAAAGTTTGATGAAGATCAGTAATCATGAATTAAAATGGTTGTTATATATTCAATTTAATCAGTTAATACTTACATCCCCGAGTATCCCTCCCATCATCCCTTTGTTCTCTTTGTTCTCCTGCTTCACCATCCAGGCCAGGGCGGACTTCTGGTGAGAATGCAATTTTGTTTTGATAGCTTTGCATGGTTCCATCTCCTCCTGGTTTAGTTTACTCTCTAGTCCATTTACGAATACTCCGCGCATCCTACGGGTTGCTTCCTCGGAGCTCAACCTAGGCAACAGAAAGGTTAGTTAGATTAAGAGCATTAGGTTACAATTCTAAATAAAGATCTCCCCCCCCCCCTGTTTCTCGTCTTTTTGTAGCGCGTAACATATAAGATTTTGAAGGAGTGTCAACTTTTTTCTTAAGAATAAAGATTGGTTCTGAAAAAAAATATGCATAAAATATTAAGTCTTCATTTTCTTAGACTTAGGAGCAGTGGAGAGGGGCTAAGGAAAAACGCAAAACGTAAGTAAAGTTTCCAACATGTCATTTTCTTCATTTTTATTTTGAAAATCGTAAAATTTCTACTTACAACTGTCCATGTGGAGCAATGTGTCCAGGGAGGCCATGGGATGGATTTCTCATTCCAAGAATAGCTCCAATACTTTGAGATAACTCCTCCTCCCTCTCATCGTAATCTTCGTAATCCTCTGAATCCTCTGGATATCTTGAGGCACCATGACCTTGGTTCCTCGGCATTCTGGGGACCTTAACATTTAAAAGTTTTTAACAATATTCAGATAATAATGATAACAGAAGTTCTAATGATCAACGTTAAAACATTATTGTATCATCACAGCTTTATATTTGGGCACTACCATATTCATCAGTTATGGAGAAAACACACATTAGAAGTACAAAAAAATGTTTTTTTAAGCCAGCGATTGAATTATCATTAAATTACCACAGCTAAACAAAAATTTTAAAATAAAATAATTGAATAATTTTATATTAGTTTAAAACAAGAACTTATAGTTAGAAATCAGAAAGTAATATAAAAAGAATTGTTTACAAAGATTATACCATTGTCAAATATCACAGTAAAGAAAAAGGATCACAATACTTGTCTACAATTTGTAAAACTTGGCTGCTACATCGTTTTAACATTGAATGTGTGCAGTTGTGGCAAAACTTAACAAACCTGAGATGGTTTAGGTCTAACCGGTAAATTAGATGTATCCGGTTCATTCATTTTACTCCAGGTCTTACAGGTACCTGGAGTAGAACCCTCCGAGTTCAAACTTGACTTGGACAGCTTCTCCTTCAGTGACATGTTCGGCTCGTCGCACATTCTATCAAACTCGTCGTCGGACAATACGATAGTTTCCCCCAAACTCAACGCGATAGCTTTCTTCATTTGCTTTTCTTCATCACTATCTGGGATATAAACAAAATCATTTTTGCTCATTTCTAGAACTCTCTTCATATCCTCATCCTCCGACTCTACCGAGGTGTTGAGGCTGAGCTCTAAAGCTGTTTTGTAGTTTTCATCATCCGAGGATCCAGCTGAAGACGCTACATCAAGGTGTGCGGATTTCCTCTTTAACATAATTTGATTCAAGTCACTTTTGGAAAAGAACTATACTGACACTTTAATATCATTTGTAAGTGATAACGTAACGTTTCAGTAGAGGACGAAATGACCTAACCATGCTTATGTTCCAAACTTAGCTTGACACTGAGTGTCAGGTTTAAGCAGAAATTCCATGATTGACGTTTTAGAAACTTTTTTGGTATACAGGTAAATTGTTGGGTCCGTCCTAGGATACGATTTTTGGACCCAAAAAAATAATGTGATATGTTACAAAGTTTGGACAAACTCTGGGCCGACCGTCGGAAGAGATTCGATCGTAATCATAATAACTTAAGAGAATGGAGCACACACATGTTTCAAATGTAATTTCTCGATTTTAGCACTGACCCTTACTACAAATTAATACAGATCTTCGCAATTATTAAATAAAACCTGCACTGATAATATAAAAGGCTTACAGGAGGGGGAGGATGGGAGGGAGGTGGCAACGAAGTCAATAATTTCTGAGATAAAGATNCCCCCCCCCCCCCCCTACCTTTCGATGTTTAAGCCAAGAAGATGAATGTAATTTTACTTTGATAAAAGAATAAATTTGTTCCTTAGAATTTCGTTTTTTCTTTTTATTATTTGCTGTAGTGGTTGAGGGTTCAGTATCTGATTCCTCTTCAGGATTTACACGCTTACCCCCTCCCCACATTTTAATTCTGAAAGTATTGCATTATGCATTATAAGTAAAATACAAGAAATAAAAACAAATTTTCGCGTCAATTTTGGTGTTAATATAAAAAAAATTTTACCACAAATACAAGCTGATGGACCAAGCAACAAAATGATTAGATACGTCTTTAAAAACAGATTTAATCTTGTTTTACGTTACAACGCAAGTTTTGCTCAGATTTGGTTCAGTTTTGTACACTAACTGAACCCGGCGGATCGTGAGTCTCGTTCCATTCCAAGCATCAGAAAGAGCAATTTGGAAAAATGTCGTCTTTGAATAGAATTTTATGAGAAGAGGTGGATTCTCATTTGAACTACTGCCGTTTGAACTATGGTACATTTGAACTATTGTTCGTTTGAACTATTGTTCATTTTAACTACTGACATGACGTCATATCCTGTAGTTTAAAGCAACACATTTCTTGCTCATTTGAACTATTATTCTACCCCAATTTTCAGTTATAAAATTTTTTTTTATAATTCCTATTATAGCATGTCGCTTGGACACGTTAGTAGGTCAGATGGGCCTTTTTTGTAGGCCGGATGGGCATTTTTCGTATAGGTCCGATGGGCATTTTTCGTATAGGTCGGATGGGCACTTTTCGTAGGTCGGATGGGCACTTTTCGTAGGTCGGATGGGCAATTTTCGTAGGTCGGATGGGCATTTTTCGTGGGTCGGATGGGCAATTTTCGTAGGTCGGATGGACGTTTTTCGTAGGTCGTTGGTCGGCCCAAAAATGTTGCCGCAGCGCTCGGCCCCCTAGCCTGTCCTAGCCGCAGCGCTCGGCCCAGAAATGTGCTTAACCTAACCTAACCCTAAATATACACTAATTTTATCAAAAATTGCGAATTAAAGGTTTTTAATGGCCGCAGCGCTTGGCCCCCTAGCAGCTGTCCTATAGCCGCAGCGCTCGGCCCAGAAATGAGCTTAACCTAACCTAACCTTAAATATACACTAATTTTATTAAAAATTGTTAAAAATTGTTAAAATTAAAGGTCTTCCCTGATCCAACCTATAACGAAATATGCCCATGCATACCGACAGCTATACTATATCTGTAAGAGTTTCTTCTGCTATATTCACATTTTGTTTGTTTATGTTTTGACTGCATACGGTTGTACTTAATAGTAAAACAAGAAAATTGCAGTACAGAGTAAACTTGTCCGTCTTCACTGTTCATCTTGCGGAGACATTATAGGCATATCTTTACAGTCTTTTACCCTTTTCATAATATAAACTATAGCAGACATAATAATATTATGGTTCCAATTTGCTGATTTAATGACTGCATTTAATGATTGAAGTTAAGATACTAAAAGGTCGGGCTGCCTGTTTACTAAAAATCATCTCATCCTACCCAAAGTAATATTTATCTCCATTTAAAAGATATTTTCAAAAAAACCTTTACAGTGTTTAGATTTTTGTATTTGCCTACGTTAGTTATGATTCAGCTTGAGCAAACCATATCTTTGCTCCTCCTTCCCAGAACTGAGGCAATTCCAAGGATACTGCATTTGTGTCAGCCATTTTCCCCTTGCTTTGGGGTCACCACTGAGAAGATTATATATTTATACTATAAGATATTAAGAATAATGATTAAGTTCTCAAAGGATAGCTCTCCTATTAAGATTGGATTCCAGCTGATTCCTGGATTCCTTTGAGCTCTCTCCCGTATTACATCTCATTTATCAGGGGATTTGATTCAGTTCAGTTCTTATTAAGTCTGAGAGACTTAATAAGTTCTGAAATTCATGCAGTTCCCTGCACTAGCTTATCATTATAGCCAAAAGCCAAAAAAGATTTATTTTTACCATTAATACAATATTTCTCAAATCAAATTAAATTGAACAAATTAAATTGCAGATTTTTTCAGTTGCATACTGCCCTTGGAAGTGTACTGACCTCTCTCTTAGAAGTCCCGACTTTCCAGTTTGGAGGAGCGTTGCGTTTAGTTGGCCATGTTGTATCCCTCAGGGAAGTAGCAAGTGTAATATAGGAGGGAAAAAACAAGAACTCAATGCACAATGATCTCGGTTTTTTACTTGACCAACTTCATAAGGGGTGCAGTTATGGGTTTCCTTAAAATTCCCCTTTAGTTGGAAAGACTATAACATGAAGGAAAACAGAGAACAATCCTTTAACCTACAAACCTCCTTATTTCTCTCCTTAAAACATAGAAAAATAATTAAGAAAAAAGAAGAAAATTGAACAGGATAGTTAGAAGGAAGGGATGTTAAGCTTTACAGTATCATTTTTTTGCCAATAGCAAATGAAGACAAACAAGAGATAACAATCTAGTTTACATTTTCCTCCACTTGTCCTGACAGGGAATTTAACGTATCCTTAGCGTTATAAAATTTCAAATTAATACAATTCCCAATTTTTGGTTTGCTTTCAAATGAGAGAAGAAAGACTTTCTCTCTAGTTTATTTTTACTCTTTATGTGTTAAGACTATTTATTATCCACGTCAAACTAAAGTAAATTACACTTAAGATTGAACTCTTTTATGTTTTTAATCAGAACTTCTCCTGAGTTCTATTAAAGAGCTTTTGAGAAGACCAGACATATGTTTCAAATTTTTAATATGTAAACAGATGAATTTGCTTTTATCATATAATACCTAAAATCAAAAGTAGAGGAGGAGCTATAAGGTCTCAAAGTCGCACCAGCAATTTCAAATAAATTTTCCCTTCACCTTCTGTTTAGTTTGCAGTGTATCAGAAGAAACAGTGTTTAAACTTTAAAAAATAATGTACTTGTAAACGAGTGTATGAAAATAAATAAATTTAAGCATGGTAGATACTTAAATATATCATTTCTCTTGATGCATTTCTGCTTTTTATTTTAAAAAAAGTTATATCTTTATTAATCTTAGACCACAATCCATACGTTTCTTTTTTCAATATTTGGAGAGTTTGTTACCATAAACACCAACAATTTAACTATTTAAGTTAAAAATATTTCTTTTTTTGAAAGATGAAAATTCAATATATAGTCTATATATTAGAAATTTTTGGAAATATTTTCAACCCCAACATTTTAAAAAGTTATTTTTTTTATTATTTTCGACTTCAACGTGCTTTTTGTTTTGTTTTTTGATTTAGCACTTATAGAGTAGTAAAATACATGTCCCTATATGTTACATTTTTCAAGGCCAGCTCTTTAAAACAAAAATATTAAACCTCCTTTAATGGTTAGTGTGTTAGGGAGGTTTTAAATAAAGTTCTAAAAATAAGTTGGTAAATGTTTAAAAATACTTATTTTTACTTTTGGCATCATTTAATATATGATACATGATAAAAAAGAAATTTTTCAAATAACTAAATTTTAGACCTGTAGCTTAATTATTAAAACAAAGTTGTCGGCTTATGAAGTTGAAAAAGTGAAGCAGAAGAAGTTTGAGCGGTCTATACAATGTAAGCTCAGTTTATGGAGAAAAAACATTGGGGGTGGGGGAGCGGAAAACACCCCTCTCCCCCCATCCCACCCCCTCAATTGTGATAGGGTAAATCTACTAAAAAATAATATTTTTTATATGAATTGTTTTATTTCAATTACACCATGAAGGTAATATATTATTTGCAAATGTTTAATCCAAACGATTTATATTTTCTATCGAGTCAGGAAATATATTTTACTAAGAAATTCAAAACTTTTTAGACATGAAATTTTCCACGATTGTTTACACTTTATCTTTATCAATGCGCAAATATTTTATATAATATATACTAAGCGTTCCATGAGATCTTCGTTTTATTTTATCGTTATTACTTTTTGTTATATAAAAATTAATATATTTCGCGGATTTTCTTGGTTTTGTTGCTGATTTTTTTTTAAATCTTAAAAATCTAAAGGAATTGAGTCTTTGCAACAAACTCTGATTTTCTAGTCCTTGTATTGTCCCAACCAAACGTCGTAGACTTTAGATATTTCAAATTATGAAATATGTTATCTTTCCTTTTTAAGTTTGAAATATTAAATGATACAACATTCGGTCGCTAATATATTGGAATTCGAAAATTTAAGTTTGTGGCAAAAACTCAATTCCTTTGTTAAGTAAAATTGTATAAAAGTATATTTAACATCTATTAAACTATCAACAGGACATATCTTATATCCCCCCCCTCTCTTGCTATTTTCTAGTCCTTAACCTTCCCCTCCCCCTCTTCCTTCCCCTTCATTCAATTAAAATCATGTTTCCGGTCTCTAAATGGTTTATAAGATCCGCGTCACTTAAACTTTTAAATTTTAACAAAGTTAAGGATATAAATGAGTCGACATAAAGTTATTAAAATTTAATTTTTTTGATTTATTTTTCATTACAAAAAAATGTACATCGATTATTATATCATTCATTTATTAATTTATCCATCCAATTCATTAAATGTCTTATAATTGAGATATTTAGATATGGATTTTGGATAAGATGAAAATGCTATTTTGATAAATAAAATATGTATAATAGAGGTAGAACATTTCAATCCATTCATCCCATGTGATCTTCCTATGATCTACTTGTAGCGCATGCGGAATTGTTCTCTGGAAAATTCCTACTCCATTACTTCCCCTCCTCTGGACTTCCCTTTTCCGGATAAACCTCACAGCTGGTCGGAGAAAGCCCCCCCCCCCCTCCCCTCTCTCTACATAGATCCGGGTTAAATATACACGCTTCTCAATATTATCAGAATTCTCAAATTGAAAATCCGCGAAATTTTTGCTGACAAAAACCGTACAGAGAGAACTGTGTTTTTATTGGTAAGGTAACATTATCCCTGGCAGTATCGGAGGGGGCGCACAGACACACAGATTTACAGAGAGCGAGACGGACAGACATTTGATAATTTTGAATTTTGATCAGCAGTTTGGTCGGATCTACCATGTTGCCCGCAACCAAAACAATATCATCTGAAATGAGAAGAAATATTACCAAGTAAACATTATTTTTTAACATTTATTGTTTTTTAAATCAAATCTAAATTACTCAATGTGAAGAATTAATTTCTAGCTTTCCTATCTCTTCCTATGTTACTAAGTGAAATCACAGGATCAACCTTTAAGTATCTATATCTTGATATTTGTTTTATAAATAGTATTTAAAGTCAAATATTAATTTGGATAAGCAATGTAAATATTTTTGTCTGAATTGAGTGATAAAAACAAAAATAATATCTGATTAAATGTTACAAAAATAATATTAATAATTTAATCTTAATACATGAGAGGAACAATATACATAAAACAATAAACATACATAATGTACGTAATTTAAAAAGCATTAACTAATTAGTTTTTTATCTTACAGCCCCCCCCCCCCAACACACAAACACATGTTTTAGATATAATACGCATTTTTACAAAACCTTTTTAATTATCAGGTTTTTTATTAATTCAGCCCCTACCTATTACCCAACCGTTGATTACTTCTGTGATTGTTATACTACAAATCAGTGAAGATGTGAACAGCAAATATTATTTTATACAAAAAATTAGTTTTTTAGACGGAAACCCAGGGTTTTGAACTAAAGGTTCTCCTTTTTTCACTTTCAATAATTTGGTTTACTTTTCGAGGTTTCACAAGGATTTTTTTTTACTTTTTTACTCAAGGGATAAGAGAAATTAGACATTTTTTTAAATCTAAAATTTATTAATCGTTTTTTTTGTAATATTTCTCTGATATCGATGATCATAGAGAGGAGGGGGAAGGGGGTGGAAAGAGGGTTACAATAGTTTTCTGTTATATAACTTAATATGGATGTATTAGTTTGATACTTAACTTTTACCATATCAATATAAATTGTTGTTTTTATATTTTTGTAGAATTATGTTTAAAGATGACTTTCCATGGTGGCCAAAAAAAGGCTTTCATTTCATAACTTTTATTTTAAAGTTAAAAAAAAATGATATCAAAAACATATTTATTGATGAAGCTTTTAATCCTTTGATTAGTAGATATATATATATATATATATATAAAGCCACACGGTAGCAGTATATTCAGCTATAGCTGGCCAAACGGCTTAACCGAATGGGCTGACCCGGGGGTAACATAGGCTAAAACAATTTTAGAAAAATTCCACGGGCACTTTTGCTTTAGTTACTATTATTACTATTTTTATTATAAGAACTAACGTTATTGTTTTCATCATTTGGTGATTATTTTTGGCGGGAGCTCTGCCTTTATTTCTACAAAATTATTGTTGATCAATGATCATTGATCATGGCTATTATTATTATTATTATTATGATTGACATTAGTTTTATCATGAGAAGTTCTCGCTTTTTGTACACTTTAGTTACTATGCATTAAAGAAATAACAAACAAAAATCTAAAATATAATTATAAAAATCATAAAATTATCTTAATATAATACTATTTTAATTAATATTTGTGTATAAAATTGATGACAACTGTTTGGTTTATTTAAAACTTGAAAAACAGGGTTTGATGTTTTCTAAACCGTGGGAGGTTTGAAAAGTCTAGGATTAGTGCAGAGAGAGAGGGAAACCCCTCTCCCCGACTCCGTGAGCCTCCGCTATGCAGACATGAGCCTCCGCTATGCAGTAAGAACCTCCGCTATTTAGTAAACGAGCCTTTGCTGTAAAGAATATGTTCCTTAAAGCTCTTGGTTTTTACAAAAAAAAATTCTAAAAAAGGTATTGCTTTATGCTTAAATCAAAGCTTAAAACAAAATAAACTAATGAATTTCCAAATAGCCTCGTTAATGAGTAAGAAATGTTTTATTGTAAAACATATATCTTATAAACCACTTTATAAGTCAATATAAGTTAAAACTCATTACAATCAATAAACAACATTAATGTTTATTAAAATTCTTGTGCCACTATGTTGAAAAAAATGAAAAATAGTGTAGGCTCTTACTGCATGGCGGAGGCTCGGTCTGCCTAACAAATCTGGGAGGCTCATGTCTACATGGCGGAGGCTCACGGCGTCCGGGGTTTTCCTCCCTCGTGTAGGTGTATTAAATCTTATCATTAATTCTCAAATTAAACCAGTTTTTCAACTTTAAGAGAACGTCTTGAGTCATCAAATAAAACCAAATCCACGTCACGGTATAAGTTAAGCAGAAAAGAAAAACGTTAAAATAAAAAAAATCCATTGAGAGCTTTTTAAGAAATTCAATTAAAATTTTTTTTTTGAAATCCTTTAAAAATGGAAGACGACATATTCGAAACTTTTTTGTTTGTTTTTCATCCGATCTGATTGAAAATCGTTGAATAGCATACATATATGTAGCTTACATAAAAATGTTAAGACAATTTGATTGACGATTTAAGATCTGAGAATTTTTATATTAATAATTCCATTCAAACATATATTTCTTATAAAAGTAAGTTACAATTGAACTTTTGTCTTAATCTTACTTCTAAGTCTTCGATCTGAGCTCTTAACTTATAAATCAGAGCTGGGAATTTTTAAATGTCCAAGGACCGGATTAAATGAATTGACAGATAGTTGAACCGGCGGTAGGTAGTTCAGTGACCTCTCTCCTTGTTAATAAATTTCGTCCCAAAATGTGTTATTTACACTGTTATTATTACAGAATATTAAATGTAATATCAGTATTACATATTACGAAATGGCCTTTATTTGAAAAAAAACTAATTGTGTTTTCTTTCTCAACAGTCAACACTTATTTTTTCCTTTTCCTTAAATTTCTAAATAATATTTGATAAAATAATTTGATTCTTGTGAAATAATTCTGAATTTAATTTTACAGGGTTGGTCAGAGAGCAATCTCCTCTGTTGTTCCTAAATCTGATATAGAACTCAAGGATTTCACAATCAAGAATGAACCTATCCTCACCTACCTGCCGGGGAGCAAGGAGAGGGCGGAGATCCAGGCTGCCCTGGACTCTCTCAAGGACGTGTGCGAGGATATTCCAATCGTGATCGGAGGCAAGGAGTACAGGACGGATCATGTTCAATTCCAAGTCATGGTAAGTTGGAAAGGAATTGAATCTTTGTCACAAACTAAAATTTTTGCAAGCCTGACGATTACACCTTTGATTTTTTCAATTTAGATTATCATCTAACAGGAATTATTGCTAAAAATATCTTAGGTCTAAAAGATTATATGTAGCAAAGATATTGGGATTTCGTTTAATCTTATATTAGGATTGTTCCTGCTCTGCTAGAGTTTTTTAGTTCCAATAAACATAATTCCTAAATCTAATAAAGATAAAGATTATTACTTTAAAGTAGATTAGGTGGAAGTAAATTCATTGGAATGAAGAGTTTTATACAGGTCTTATAAAAAGTTTACAAAAAGTAATTATATACCCCTAATGGTCAGAAACCCCTTTAGAACCGTTTCCCTTAGATAAGTTTACATAGCATCAGGGTAAAAATTCACAGTAATAACTAGAAAACTCTGAAATATCAAGACGACTTTTATACTAAAGTTACAACTTAAGATAGTCGAAATGGGCATGAGACACAGAAATTGTGCAGTGTAAGCAGACCCATTTTACTTAATTTGTGACTTAATAAGTATCTAGTCAAACTAATTGCTTTGTAACAACATCAAATACACTTAAGAATTGATATAATATCGTCTCCATATTCCATTGTTTTCTGGTTCTCACTGTACCAGAAATGAAAAACACGTTGAAAGCCGAAGATAGTTTTCTTTAGAAATTCTTAATCTTAACGCATTCTGTGAAGTTCAGGCTAATGAATGTCCAAGTTGTAAAGAGGTTTCAAGATGTATTTCAATTTAATTGGATATTTTTTTCAGCCCCATGATCATCAGAAGAAGGTTGCCAAGTTCTACTGGGCGACCCCTGAGCTGATCAAGAAGGCCATCGACACATCCCTGAAGGCTAAGGTGGAGTGGGAGAGGATTCCAATTGATGAGAAGATCTCAATGTTCCTAAAGATTTCGGAGGATATGGCGGGAAAATACCGAGCTCAACTCAACGCGGCAACCATGCTTGGTCAGGCTAAAACTGTTATCCAGGTATAAAGTTTATTCAGTTCACAAGAAATAAAACAAAAATGATAATTCAGACATTTTGATTTCATTGTTTTTATTTCCTATCAAGGCTGAAATTGATTCTGCATGTGAGTTGGTCGACTTCTACAGGTTCAACACTTACTTCGCCAAGGAGCTGCACAGTTACCAACCCATCAGTGAGGATCCTAACACCACCCTCAACCTAATGAGATACAGACCTCTCGAAGGGTTCATTGCAGCTGTTACGCCCTTCAACTTTACAGCTATTGCCGGAAACCTGGCTTACACACCCTCAGTCATGGTAAATTAGATAAATACAATATTTTAGTTTTGTGAACAATCCCTTGATTTTCGATATATTGTAGGGAAACGTAACTCTGTGGAAGCCTAGTGACACCGCTATTGTGTCCAACTACCTGATCTTCAAGATCTTCAAGGAGGCTGGGTTCCCGGACGGAGTTGTCAACTTCCTTCCCTCCGACGGACCAGTATTCGGCAACACTGTAACCTCACATCCGGAGCTAGCAGCAATAAATTTCACTGGATCCGTCCCGTAAGTTTTACTAACTTTTTGGTTACATTACACAATTTTTGAAGTACAGGGTGTCCCACAAAACATGACAGTTTAGATACGACTGAAAGGTCGTCTTTGATATTTTAGATAATTTGTGGTATTTATTTGTCAACATAATTATATGATGTTTGAAACATTAAACATAGATACCCATTAGTTCTGGCATTTCCAAAATGTGATCTGTTTCTTTTTGGGCTTTTAAAATTTCCGGAGATATAAAAAATTTATATTTGGAGGAGGTTTATAAAATTATGATAAGCTCATAAGAAGTGCAATCTTTTTTATATGCAATTTGTCATTAGATAGCTATCAAAGATCAACTGTCATGTCTAATGGGACACCTTATTTGTAGTAAACACAATTGTTTAAATCTATAAAAGCATTTGTGTAAAACCTGCACTGTTTCTAGAACCTTCCAATGGTTATGGAAAGCTGTTGGTCAGAATATTGAGAAGTATACAGGGTTCCCTAAGCTGGTTGGAGAATGCGGTGGCAAGAATTATCATTTTGTTCATCCAACAGCTGAAGTTAAAACTGTTGTTGCTTCAACTGTTAGATCTGCTTTTGAATATCAGGTAACATGGAAATAGGATTAGCATATGCAATTCTTGGGTTGCTTCAAGTCACTTTCTAAAAATGAATTTATTGACCTTGTCTCTAAATATCTTTAAATATATGATTTAATATAATGAAGCAGATGATTTCAAAACTCCCTACATAAAAAAATTTTGACCTTTTCAATATTACTAATTTAAATTATTTATTTTTTTATTAAATTATGCAAAAGGCTAAAATAAATTAATCTTGGTAAAGTCCTTGACAATGATAATTTTATTTCCTGATAAAAATAAACTAGATTCAAAACTTTCTGCACTGTACAAATGTTTATGCAACTATAAAGTAATTTTTTCTACTGAGAGAATCGTAAATTATAAAATTTCTACAAATGTGAAACCAGAGAAAAGACAGGGTTTTTATTTTTTATTAAAAGAAATATCGTTTTAAAACAGGGATATTCAGATAAAATGGAAAGGAATTTAAAATTTGATATTTTTCCTGGTGTGTAAATAATTATTAAGAATATTAGCCTATTAATTTTATTGCAGTTCAAGAATTGGTTCAGCTATCGTTTGAACAATGTGCTAACGATTTTATTAATCTTTTTTGCATATCTGATACAAAAAAAATTAAAATTAAATTAATTATTTAATTGAAACAAAGTTCATTCCTAAACTAATCTGAAAGGAACAGAGTCTTTGCCGCAAATTCTGATTTTCGAATTCCTATATCTTTGCAACCCTATGTCGTAAACCTTAGATGTGTCCAACTGTGAATTCTGTTTGAGCAAATCTTAATTTGAAATATCAAAGTTATTTACACCATTACGTTGCAAAGAATGTATAAATACCTGAATATTAAACCTTGAATATATATCTAGGTACAGAAGTATTCTGCCTGCTCTAGAATGTATATATATCTG